>NW_027666255.1:0-259614 GCF_963455335.1 Martes martes
CGAGCTCCCTTCCGCGAGCAGGCCTCTTTCGCCCAGAGAGAAAGCTTGGCCGCGGCGGGGGTGGCGGAAGCCTCAGGGAGGCTGCGTGCCGGGCCTCAGGTCGGGGGCCGTCCTAGAAGGAGGCCCCCGACCTGGGCCTCAGCGAAGCCCTTCGCAAGGGCGTCGGAAGCGGCTCCTGCCCCGCCCGTGACGCGGGACCCACGGCAGAGCAAACACACTCGTGGTGAGGGCACGGGAGGCCTTCTGACAGCAGCGCCGCTTCCCTCAGCCGGGCGCCCGCCCTCAGTCGAACCCACCGGAGCCCGCGTTCGGAGTGCACCGAGCTGAACACCCGGCTCTCGGCGAGGTCGTGACGGCGACGCCGGCCTGCAGGCCAAACTCTCTGGGGGCGCCCTGAGCTGGGAGGCTCGCCCGAAACGGAAGGGGGAAGCGCCGAGCCCCTGCCACGGGATTGCTTCAGGACGACGCATTGGCCCAGCAAGCCCCACTCTGTCCCGGGAAGAGAGAAGCGGCTCTGGCACCTAGAAGCACGGGGCAAGGCACCCAACCCTCAGCTCTTGGATCGCGCTTCCCGGAGGGGGCCCTTTCACCTCGCCATTCCCCGAACGCACAACGCCTTCTCTCAGACGCGGAGGAAGACGTGCACACGCTGCCGCCTTGGGCCTCCACTCCAGGGACCTGCGTGTGCCGCCAGCACCTCCGGGGCGACAGCGGGCTGCGCGGTGTCAAGGTCGACACACGCCCGGGCCTGGCAACCGAAGGAGACAGCTCCTCCCTGGGTTCCGTGCAACACGGTGCTGCCGGGAAAACGTCCGCCCAGGGAAAGATGAGTGCGAACAGAGAAGCGGGGAGGAGAGATGAAGGGCGCGCTTCGTGAGGCACGAGGGTCCGGGCTGTGGGGCCGGCCTCTCCCGGGCCGGCGCCTCACGTCCTACACGGGGAAGCCGTTGGCTGGCTCGCCGGGGGTTGGACCCGCTGAGGTCCAGGCCCCCGACCTCCCTGTGCGAAACAAGGCAGGGTGGAATGCCATCCCCGTCCACGTCCACACACACGTCGCTCCACGGAGAAGGAGGCCTTCTCAACGCTTAGCCCGGAAACCTCGAGTGAGCACCACAGCCTTACCTCCGCGAAGCAAGCCTGAAGCCGAGCTCCCTTCCGCGAGCAGGCCTCTTTCGCCCAGAGAGAAAGCTTGGCCGCGGCGGGGGTGGCGGAAGCCTCAGGGAGGCTGCGTGCTGGGCCTCAGGTCGGGGGCCGTCCTAGAAGGAGGCCCCCGACCTGGGCCTCAGCGAAGCCCTTCGCAAGGGCGTCGGAAGCGGCTCCTGCCCCGCCCGTGACGCGGGACCCACGGCAGAGCAAACACACTCGTGGTGAGGGCACGGGAGGCCTTCTGACAGCAGCGCCGCTTCCCTCAGCCGGGCGCCCGCCCTCAGTCGAACCCACCGGAGCCCGCGTTCGGAGTGCACCGAGCTGAACACCCGGCTCTCGGCGAGGTCGTGACGGCGACGCCGGCCTGCAGGCCAAACTCTCTGGGGGCGCCCTGAGCTGGGAGGCTCGCCCGAAACGGAAGGGGGAAGCGCCGAGCCCCTGCCACGGCATTGCTTCAGGACGACGCATTGGCCCAGCAAGCCCCACTCTGTCCCGGGAAGAGAGAAGCGGCTCTGGCACCTAGAAGCACGGGGCAAGGCACCCAACCCTCAGCTCTTGGATGGCGCTTCCCGGAGGGGGCCCTTTCACCTCGCCATTCCCCGAACGCACAACGCCTTCTCTCAGACGCGGAGGAAGACGTGCACACGCTGCCGTGCACACCGCTGCCGCCTTGGGCCTCCACTCCAGGACCTGCGGGTGCCGCCAGCACCTCCGGGGCGAAGCGGGCTGCGCGGTGTCAAGGTCGACACACGCCCGGGCCTGGCAACCGAAGGAGACAGCTCTCCTGGGTTCCGTGCAAACACGGTGCTGCCGGGAAAACGTCCGCCCAGGGAAAGATGAGTGCGAACAGAGAAGCGGGGAGGAGAGATGAAGGGCGCGCTTCGTGAGGCACGAGGGTCCGGGCTGTGGGGCCGGCCTCTCCCGGGCCGGCGCCTCACGTCCTACACGGGGAAGCCGTTGGCTGGCTCGCCGGGGGTTGGACCCGCTGAGGTCCAGGCCCCCGACTCCCTGTGCGAAACAAGGCAGGGCGGAATGCCATCCCCGTCCACGTCCACACACACGTCGCTCCACGGAGAAGGAGGCCTTCTCAACGCTTAGCCCGGAAACCTCGAGTGAGCACCGCAGCCTTACCTCCGCGAAGCAAGCCTGAAGCCGAGCTCCCTTCCGCGAGCAGGCCTCTTTCGCCCAGAGAGAAAGCTTGGCCGCGGCGGGGGTGGCGGAAGCCTCAGGGAGGCTGCGTGCCGGGCCTCAGGTCGGGGGCCGTCCTAGAAGGAGGCCCCCGACCTGGGCCTCAGCGAAGCCCTTCGCAAGGGCGTCGGAAGCGGCTCCTGCCCCGACCGTGACGCGGGACCCACGGCAGAGCAAACACACTCGTGGTGAGGGCACGGGAGGCCTTCTGACAGCAGCGCCGCTTCCCTCAGCCGGGCGCCCGCCCTCAGTCGAACCCACCGGAGCCCGCGTTCGGAGTGCACCGAGCTGAACACCCGGCTCTCGGCGAGGTCGTGACGGCGACGCCGGCCTGCAGGCCAAACTCTCTGGGGGCGCCCTGAGCTGGGAGGCTCGCCCGAAACGGAAGGGGAAGCGCCGAGCCCCTGCCACGGGATTGCTTCAGGACGACGCATTGGCCCAGCAAGCCCCACTCTGTCCCGGGAAGAGAGAAGCGGCTCTGGCACCTAGAAGCACGGGGCAAGGCACCCAACCCTCAGCTCTTGGATCGCGCTTCCCGGAGGGGGCCCTTTCACCTCGCCATTCCCGAACGCACAACGCCTTCTCTCAGACGCGGAGGAAGACGTGCACACGCTGCCGCCTTGGGCCTCCACTCCAGGGACCTGCGGGTGCCGCCAGCACCTCCGGGGCGACAGCGGGCTGCGCGGTGTCAAGGTCGACACACGCCCGGGCCTGGCAACCGAAGGAGACAGCTCCTCCCTGGGTTCCGTGCAACACGGTGCTGCCGGGAAAACGTCCGCCCAGGGAAAGATGAGTGCGAACAGAGAAGCGGGGAGGAGAGATGAAGGGCGCGCTTCGTGAGGCACGAGGGTCCGGGCTGTGGGGCCGGCCTCTCCCGGGCCGGCGCCTCACGTCCTACACGGGGAAGCCGTTGGCTGGCTCGCCGGGGGTTGGACCCGCTGAGGTCCAGGCCCCCGACCTCCCTGTGCGAAACAAGGCAGGGCGGAATGCCATCCCCGTCCACGTCCACACACACGTCGCTCCACGGAGAAGGAGGCCTTCTCAACGCTTAGCCCGGAAACCTCGAGTGAGCACCGCAGCCTTACCTCCGCGAAGCAAGCCTGAAGCCGAGCTCCCTTCCGCGAGCAGGCCTCTTTCGCCCAGAGAGAAAGCTTGGCCGCGGCGGGGGTGGCGGAAGCCTCAGGGAGGCTGCGTGCCGGGCCTCAGGTCGGGGGCCGTCCTAGAAGGAGGCCCCCGACCTGGGCCTCAGCGAAGCCCTTCGCAAGGGCGTCGGAAGCGGCTCCTGCCCCGACCGTGACGCGGGACCCACGGCAGAGCAAACACACTCGTGGTGAGGGCACGGGAGGCCTTCTGACAGCAGCGCCGCTTCCCTCAGCCGGGCGCCCGCCCTCAGTCGAACCCACCGGAGCCCGCGTTCGGAGTGCACCGAGCTGAACACCCGGCTCTCGGCGAGGTCGTGACGGCGACGCCGGCCTGCAGGCCAAACTCTCTGGGGGCGCCCTGAGCTGGGAGGCTCGCCCGAAACGGAAGGGGGAAGCGCCGAGCCCCTGCCACGGGATTGCTTCAGGACGACGCATTGGCCCAGCAAGCCCCACTCTGTCCCGGGAAGAGAGAAGCGGCTCTGGCACCTAGAAGCACGGGGCAAGGCACCCAACCCTCAGCTCTTGGATCGCGCTTCCCGGAGGGGGCCCTTTCACCTCGCCATTCCCCGAACGCACAACGCCTTCTCTCAGACGCGGAGGAAGACGTGCACACGCTGCCGCCTTGGGCCTCCACTCCAGGGACCTGCGGGTGCCGCCAGCACCTCCGGGGCGACAGCGGGCTGCGCGGTGTCAAGGTCGACACACGCCCGGGCCTGGCAACCGAAGGAGACAGCTCCTCCCTGGGTTCCGTGCAACACGGTGCTGCCGGGAAAACGTCCGCCCAGGGAAAGATGAGTGCGAACAGAGAAGCGGGGAGGAGAGATGAAGGGCGCGCTTCGTGAGGCACGAGGGTCCGGGCTGTGGGGCCGGCCTCTCCCGGGCCGGCGCCTCACGTCCTACACGGGGAAGCCGTTGGCTGGCTCGCCGGGGGTTGGACCCGCTGAGGTCCAGGCCCCCGACCTCCCTGTGCGAAACAAGGCAGGGCGGAATGCCATCCCCGTCCACGTCCACACACACGTCGCTCCACGGAGAAGGAGGCCTTCTCAACGCTTAGCCCGGAAACCTCGAGTGAGCACCGCAGCCTTACCTCCGCGAAGCAAGCCTGAAGCCGAGCTCCCTTCCGCGAGCAGGCCTCTTTCGCCCAGAGAGAAAGCTTGGCCGCGGCGGGGGTGGCGGAAGCCTCAGGGAGGCTGCGTGCCGGGCCTCAGGTCGGGGGCCGTCCTAGAAGGAGGCCCCCGACCTGGGCCTCAGCGAAGCCCTTCGCAAGGGCGTCGGAAGCGGCTCCTGCCCCGACCGTGACGCGGGACCCACGGCAGAGCAAACACACTCGTGGTGAGGGCACGGGAGGCCTTCTGACAGCAGCGCCGCTTCCCTCAGCCGGGCGCCCGCCCTCAGTCGAACCCACCGGAGCCCGCGTTCGGAGTGCACCGAGCTGAACACCCGGCTCTCGGCGAGGTCGTGACGGCGACGCCGGCCTGCAGGCCAAACTCTCTGGGGGCGCCCTGAGCTGGGAGGCTCGCCCGAAACGGAAGGGGGAAGCGCCGAGCCCCTGCCACGGGATTGCTTCAGGACGACGCATTGGCCCAGCAAGCCCCACTCTGTCCCGGGAAGAGAGAAGCGGCTCTGGCACCTAGAAGCACGGGGCAAGGCACCCAACCCTCAGCTCTTGGATCGCGCTTCCCGGAGGGGGCCCTTTCACCTCGCCATTCCCCGAACGCACAACGCCTTCTCTCAGACGCGGAGGAAGACGTGCACACGCTGCCGCCTTGGGCCTCCACTCCAGGGACCTGCGGGTGCCGCCAGCACCTCCGGGGCGACAGCGGGCTGCGCGGTGTCAAGGTCGACACACGCCCGGGCCTGGCAACCGAAGGAGACAGCTCCTCCCTGGGTTCCGTGCAACACGGTGCTGCCGGGAAAACGTCCGCCCAGGGAAAGATGAGTGCGAACAGAGAAGCGGGGAGGAGAGATGAAGGGCGCGCTTCGTGAGGCACGAGGGTCCGGGCTGTGGGGCCGGCCTCTCCCGGGCCGGCGCCTCACGTCCTACACGGGGAAGCCGTTGGCTGGCTCGCCGGGGGTTGGACCCGCTGAGGTCCAGGCCCCCGACCTCCCTGTGCGAAACAAGGCAGGGCGGAATGCCATCCCCGTCCACGTCCACACACACGTCGCTCCACGGAGAAGGAGGCCTTCTCAACGCTTAGCCCGGAAACCTCGAGTGAGCACCGCAGCCTTACCTCCGCGAAGCAAGCCTGAAGCCGAGCTCCCTTCCGCGAGCAGGCCTCTTTCGCCCAGAGAGAAAGCTTGGCCGCGGCGGGGGTGGCGGAAGCCTCAGGGAGGCTGCGTGCCGGGCCTCAGGTCGGGGGCCGTCCTAGAAGGAGGCCCCCGACCTGGGCCTCAGCGAAGCCCTTCGCAAGGGCGTCGGAAGCGGCTCCTGCCCCGACCGTGACGCGGGACCCACGGCAGAGCAAACACACTCGTGGTGAGGGCACGGGAGGCCTTCTGACAGCAGCGCCGCTTCCCTCAGCCGGGCGCCCGCCCTCAGTCGAACCCACCGGAGCCCGCGTTCGGAGTGCACCGAGCTGAACACCCGGCTCTCGGCGAGGTCGTGACGGCGACGCCGGCCTGCAGGCCAAACTCTCTGGGGGCGCCCTGAGCTGGGAGGCTCGCCCGAAACGGAAGGGGGAAGCGCCGAGCCCCTGCCACGGGATTGCTTCAGGACGACGCATTGGCCCAGCAAGCCCCACTCTGTCCCGGGAAGAGAGAAGCGGCTCTGGCACCTAGAAGCACGGGGCAAGGCACCCAACCCTCAGCTCTTGGATCGCGCTTCCCGGAGGGGGCCCTTTCACCTCGCCATTCCCCGAACGCACAACGCCTTCTCTCAGACGCGGAGGAAGACGTGCACACGCTGCCGCCTTGGGCCTCCACTCCAGGGACCTGCGGGTGCCGCCAGCACCTCCGGGGCGACAGCGGGCTGCGCGGTGTCAAGGTCGACACACGCCCGGGCCTGGCAACCGAAGGAGACAGCTCCTCCCTGGGTTCCGTGCAACACGGTGCTGCCGGGAAAACGTCCGCCCAGGGAAAGATGAGTGCGAACAGAGAAGCGGGGAGGAGAGATGAAGGGCGCGCTTCGTGAGGCACGAGGGTCCGGGCTGTGGGGCCGGCCTCTCCCGGGCCGGCGCCTCACGTCCTACACGGGGAAGCCGTTGGCTGGCTCGCCGGGGGTTGGACCCGCTGAGGTCCAGGCCCCCGACCTCCCTGTGCGAAACAAGGCAGGGCGGAATGCCATCCCCGTCCACGTCCACACACACGTCGCTCCACGGAGAAGGAGGCCTTCTCAACGCTTAGCCCGGAAACCTCGAGTGAGCACCGCAGCCTTACCTCCGCGAAGCAAGCCTGAAGCCGAGCTCCCTTCCGCGAGCAGGCCTCTTTCGCCCAGAGAGAAAGCTTGGCCGCGGCGGGGGTGGCGGAAGCCTCAGGGAGGCTGCGTGCCGGGCCTCAGGTCGGGGGCCGTCCTAGAAGGAGGCCCCCGACCTGGGCCTCAGCGAAGCCCTTCGCAAGGGCGTCGGAAGCGGCTCCTGCCCCGACCGTGACGCGGGACCCACGGCAGAGCAAACACACTCGTGGTGAGGGCACGGGAGGCCTTCTGACAGCAGCGCCGCTTCCCTCAGCCGGGCGCCCGCCCTCAGTCGAACCCACCGGAGCCCGCGTTCGGAGTGCACCGAGCTGAACACCCGGCTCTCGGCGAGGTCGTGACGGCGACGCCGGCCTGCAGGCCAAACTCTCTGGGGGCGCCCTGAGCTGGGAGGCTCGCCCGAAACGGAAGGGGGAAGCGCCGAGCCCCTGCCACGGGATTGCTTCAGGACGACGCATTGGCCCAGCAAGCCCCACTCTGTCCCGGGAAGAGAGAAGCGGCTCTGGCACCTAGAAGCACGGGGCAAGGCACCCAACCCTCAGCTCTTGGATCGCGCTTCCCGGAGGGGGCCCTTTCACCTCGCCATTCCCCGAACGCACAACGCCTTCTCTCAGACGCGGAGGAAGACGTGCACACGCTGCCGCCTTGGGCCTCCACTCCAGGGACCTGCGGGTGCCGCCAGCACCTCCGGGGCGACAGCGGGCTGCGCGGTGTCAAGGTCGACACACGCCCGGGCCTGGCAACCGAAGGAGACAGCTCCTCCCTGGGTTCCGTGCAACACGGTGCTGCCGGGAAAACGTCCGCCCAGGGAAAGATGAGTGCGAACAGAGAAGCGGGGAGGAGAGATGAAGGGCGCGCTTCGTGAGGCACGAGGGTCCGGGCTGTGGGGCCGGCCTCTCCCGGGCCGGCGCCTCACGTCCTACACGGGGAAGCCGTTGGCTGGCTCGCCGGGGGTTGGACCCGCTGAGGTCCAGGCCCCCGACCTCCCTGTGCGAAACAAGGCAGGGCGGAATGCCATCCCCGTCCACGTCCACACACACGTCGCTCCACGGAGAAGGAGGCCTTCTCAACGCTTAGCCCGGAAACCTCGAGTGAGCACCGCAGCCTTACCTCCGCGAAGCAAGCCTGAAGCCGAGCTCCCTTCCGCGAGCAGGCCTCTTTCGCCCAGAGAGAAAGCTTGGCCGCGGCGGGGGTGGCGGAAGCCTCAGGGAGGCTGCGTGCCGGGCCTCAGGTCGGGGGCCGTCCTAGAAGGAGGCCCCCGACCTGGGCCTCAGCGAAGCCCTTCGCAAGGGCGTCGGAAGCGGCTCCTGCCCCGACCGTGACGCGGGACCCACGGCAGAGCAAACACACTCGTGGTGAGGGCACGGGAGGCCTTCTGACAGCAGCGCCGCTTCCCTCAGCCGGGCGCCCGCCCTCAGTCGAACCCACCGGAGCCCGCGTTCGGAGTGCACCGAGCTGAACACCCGGCTCTCGGCGAGGTCGTGACGGCGACGCCGGCCTGCAGGCCAAACTCTCTGGGGGCGCCCTGAGCTGGGAGGCTCGCCCGAAACGGAAGGGGGAAGCGCCGAGCCCCTGCCACGGGATTGCTTCAGGACGACGCATTGGCCCAGCAAGCCCCACTCTGTCCCGGGAAGAGAGAAGCGGCTCTGGCACCTAGAAGCACGGGGCAAGGCACCCAACCCTCAGCTCTTGGATCGCGCTTCCCGGAGGGGGCCCTTTCACCTCGCCATTCCCCGAACGCACAACGCCTTCTCTCAGACGCGGAGGAAGACGTGCACACGCTGCCGCCTTGGGCCTCCACTCCAGGGACCTGCGGGTGCCGCCAGCACCTCCGGGGCGACAGCGGGCTGCGCGGTGTCAAGGTCGACACACGCCCGGGCCTGGCAACCGAAGGAGACAGCTCCTCCCTGGGTTCCGTGCAACACGGTGCTGCCGGGAAAACGTCCGCCCAGGGAAAGATGAGTGCGAACAGAGAAGCGGGGAGGAGAGATGAAGGGCGCGCTTCGTGAGGCACGAGGGTCCGGGCTGTGGGGCCGGCCTCTCCCGGGCCGGCGCCTCACGTCCTACACGGGGAAGCCGTTGGCTGGCTCGCCGGGGGTTGGACCCGCTGAGGTCCAGGCCCCCGACCTCCCTGTGCGAAACAAGGCAGGGCGGAATGCCATCCCCGTCCACGTCCACACACACGTCGCTCCACGGAGAAGGAGGCCTTCTCAACGCTTAGCCCGGAAACCTCGAGTGAGCACCGCAGCCTTACCTCCGCGAAGCAAGCCTGAAGCCGAGCTCCCTTCCGCGAGCAGGCCTCTTTCGCCCAGAGAGAAAGCTTGGCCGCGGCGGGGGTGGCGGAAGCCTCAGGGAGGCTGCGTGCCGGGCCTCAGGTCGGGGGCCGTCCTAGAAGGAGGCCCCCGACCTGGGCCTCAGCGAAGCCCTTCGCAAGGGCGTCGGAAGCGGCTCCTGCCCCGACCGTGACGCGGGACCCACGGCAGAGCAAACACACTCGTGGTGAGGGCACGGGAGGCCTTCTGACAGCAGCGCCGCTTCCCTCAGCCGGGCGCCCGCCCTCAGTCGAACCCACCGGAGCCCGCGTTCGGAGTGCACCGAGCTGAACACCCGGCTCTCGGCGAGGTCGTGACGGCGACGCCGGCCTGCAGGCCAAACTCTCTGGGGGCGCCCTGAGCTGGGAGGCTCGCCCGAAACGGAAGGGGGAAGCGCCGAGCCCCTGCCACGGGATTGCTTCAGGACGACGCATTGGCCCAGCAAGCCCCACTCTGTCCCGGGAAGAGAGAAGCGGCTCTGGCACCTAGAAGCACGGGGCAAGGCACCCAACCCTCAGCTCTTGGATCGCGCTTCCCGGAGGGGGCCCTTTCACCTCGCCATTCCCCGAACGCACAACGCCTTCTCTCAGACGCGGAGGAAGACGTGCACACGCTGCCGCCTTGGGCCTCCACTCCAGGGACCTGCGGGTGCCGCCAGCACCTCCGGGGCGACAGCGGGCTGCGCGGTGTCAAGGTCGACACACGCCCGGGCCTGGCAACCGAAGGAGACAGCTCCTCCCTGGGTTCCGTGCAACACGGTGCTGCCGGGAAAACGTCCGCCCAGGGAAAGATGAGTGCGAACAGAGAAGCGGGGAGGAGAGATGAAGGGCGCGCTTCGTGAGGCACGAGGGTCCGGGCTGTGGGGCCGGCCTCTCCCGGGCCGGCGCCTCACGTCCTACACGGGGAAGCCGTTGGCTGGCTCGCCGGGGGTTGGACCCGCTGAGGTCCAGGCCCCCGACCTCCCTGTGCGAAACAAGGCAGGGCGGAATGCCATCCCCGTCCACGTCCACACACACGTCGCTCCACGGAGAAGGAGGCCTTCTCAACGCTTAGCCCGGAAACCTCGAGTGAGCACCGCAGCCTTACCTCCGCGAAGCAAGCCTGAAGCCGAGCTCCCTTCCGCGAGCAGGCCTCTTTCGCCCAGAGAGAAAGCTTGGCCGCGGCGGGGGTGGCGGAAGCCTCAGGGAGGCTGCGTGCCGGGCCTCAGGTCGGGGGCCGTCCTAGAAGGAGGCCCCCGACCTGGGCCTCAGCGAAGCCCTTCGCAAGGGCGTCGGAAGCGGCTCCTGCCCCGACCGTGACGCGGGACCCACGGCAGAGCAAACACACTCGTGGTGAGGGCACGGGAGGCCTTCTGACAGCAGCGCCGCTTCCCTCAGCCGGGCGCCCGCCCTCAGTCGAACCCACCGGAGCCCGCGTTCGGAGTGCACCGAGCTGAACACCCGGCTCTCGGCGAGGTCGTGACGGCGACGCCGGCCTGCAGGCCAAACTCTCTGGGGGCGCCCTGAGCTGGGAGGCTCGCCCGAAACGGAAGGGGGAAGCGCCGAGCCCCTGCCACGGGATTGCTTCAGGACGACGCATTGGCCCAGCAAGCCCCACTCTGTCCCGGGAAGAGAGAAGCGGCTCTGGCACCTAGAAGCACGGGGCAAGGCACCCAACCCTCAGCTCTTGGATCGCGCTTCCCGGAGGGGGCCCTTTCACCTCGCCATTCCCCGAACGCACAACGCCTTCTCTCAGACGCGGAGGAAGACGTGCACACGCTGCCGCCTTGGGCCTCCACTCCAGGGACCTGCGGGTGCCGCCAGCACCTCCGGGGCGACAGCGGGCTGCGCGGTGTCAAGGTCGACACACGCCCGGGCCTGGCAACCGAAGGAGACAGCTCCTCCCTGGGTTCCGTGCAACACGGTGCTGCCGGGAAAACGTCCGCCCAGGGAAAGATGAGTGCGAACAGAGAAGCGGGGAGGAGAGATGAAGGGCGCGCTTCGTGAGGCACGAGGGTCCGGGCTGTGGGGCCGGCCTCTCCCGGGCCGGCGCCTCACGTCCTACACGGGGAAGCCGTTGGCTGGCTCGCCGGGGGTTGGACCCGCTGAGGTCCAGGCCCCCGACCTCCCTGTGCGAAACAAGGCAGGGCGGAATGCCATCCCCGTCCACGTCCACACACACGTCGCTCCACGGAGAAGGAGGCCTTCTCAACGCTTAGCCCGGAAACCTCGAGTGAGCACCGCAGCCTTACCTCCGCGAAGCAAGCCTGAAGCCGAGCTCCCTTCCGCGAGCAGGCCTCTTTCGCCCAGAGAGAAAGCTTGGCCGCGGCGGGGGTGGCGGAAGCCTCAGGGAGGCTGCGTGCCGGGCCTCAGGTCGGGGGCCGTCCTAGAAGGAGGCCCCCGACCTGGGCCTCAGCGAAGCCCTTCGCAAGGGCGTCGGAAGCGGCTCCTGCCCCGACCGTGACGCGGGACCCACGGCAGAGCAAACACACTCGTGGTGAGGGCACGGGAGGCCTTCTGACAGCAGCGCCGCTTCCCTCAGCCGGGCGCCCGCCCTCAGTCGAACCCACCGGAGCCCGCGTTCGGAGTGCACCGAGCTGAACACCCGGCTCTCGGCGAGGTCGTGACGGCGACGCCGGCCTGCAGGCCAAACTCTCTGGGGGCGCCCTGAGCTGGGAGGCTCGCCCGAAACGGAAGGGGGAAGCGCCGAGCCCCTGCCACGGGATTGCTTCAGGACGACGCATTGGCCCAGCAAGCCCCACTCTGTCCCGGGAAGAGAGAAGCGGCTCTGGCACCTAGAAGCACGGGGCAAGGCACCCAACCCTCAGCTCTTGGATGGCGCTTCCCGGAGGGGGCCCTTTCACCTCGCCATTCCCCGAACGCACAACGCCTTCTCTCAGACGCGGAGGAAGACGTGCACACGCTGCCGCCTTGGGCCTCCACTCCAGGGACCTGCGGGTGCCGCCAGCACCTCCGGGGCGACAGCGGGCTGCGCGGTGTCAAGGTCGACACACGCCCGGGCCTGGCAACCGAAGGAGACAGCTCCTCCCTGGGTTCCGTGCAACACGGTGCTGCCGGGAAAACGTCCGCCCAGGGAAAGATGAGTGCGAACAGAGAAGCGGGGAGGAGAGATGAAGGGCGCGCTTCGTGAGGCACGAGGGTCCGGGCTGTGGGGCCGGCCTCTCCCGGGCCGGCGCCTCACGTCCTACACGGGGAAGCCGTTGGCTGGCTCGCCGGGGGTTGGACCCGCTGAGGTCCAGGCCCCCGACCTCCCTGTGCGAAACAAGGCAGGGCGGAATGCCATCCCCGTCCACGTCCACACACACGTCGCTCCACGGAGAAGGAGGCCTTCTCAACGCTTAGCCCGGAAACCTCGAGTGAGCACCGCAGCCTTACCTCCGCGAAGCAAGCCTGAAGCCGAGCTCCCTTCCGCGAGCAGGCCTCTTTCGCCCAGAGAGAAAGCTTGGCCGCGGCGGGGGTGGCGGAAGCCTCAGGGAGGCTGCGTGCCGGGCCTCAGGTCGGGGGCCGTCCTAGAAGGAGGCCCCCGACCTGGGCCTCAGCGAAGCCCTTCGCAAGGGCGTCGGAAGCGGCTCCTGCCCCGACCGTGACGCGGGACCCACGGCAGAGCAAACACACTCGTGGTGAGGGCACGGGAGGCCTTCTGACAGCAGCGCCGCTTCCCTCAGCCGGGCGCCCGCCCTCAGTCGAACCCACCGGAGCCCGCGTTCGGAGTGCACCGAGCTGAACACCCGGCTCTCGGCGAGGTCGTGACGGCGACGCCGGCCTGCAGGCCAAACTCTCTGGGGGCGCCCTGAGCTGGGAGGCTCGCCCGAAACGGAAGGGGGAAGCGCCGAGCCCCTGCCACGGGATTGCTTCAGGACGACGCATTGGCCCAGCAAGCCCCACTCTGTCCCGGGAAGAGAGAAGCGGCTCTGGCACCTAGAAGCACGGGGCAAGGCACCCAACCCTCAGCTCTTGGATCGCGCTTCCCGGAGGGGGCCCTTTCACCTCGCCATTCCCCGAACGCACAACGCCTTCTCTCAGACGCGGAGGAAGACGTGCACACGCTGCCGCCTTGGGCCTCCACTCCAGGGACCTGCGGGTGCCGCCAGCACCTCCGGGGCGACAGCGGGCTGCGCGGTGTCAAGGTCGACACACGCCCGGGCCTGGCAACCGAAGGAGACAGCTCCTCCCTGGGTTCCGTGCAACACGGTGCTGCCGGGAAAACGTCCGCCCAGGGAAAGATGAGTGCGAACAGAGAAGCGGGGAGGAGAGATGAAGGGCGCGCTTCGTGAGGCACGAGGGTCCGGGCTGTGGGGCCGGCCTCTCCCGGGCCGGCGCCTCACGTCCTACATGGGGAAGCCGTTGGCTGGCTCGCCGGGGGTTGGACCCGCTGAGGTCCAGGCCCCCGACCTCCCTGTGCGAAACAAGGCAGGGCGGAATGCCATCCCCGTCCACGTCCACACACACGTCGCTCCACGGAGAAGGAGGCCTTCTCAACGCTTAGCCCGGAAACCTCGAGTGAGCACCGCAGCCTTACCTCCGCGAAGCAAGCCTGAAGCCGAGCTCCCTTCCGCGAGCAGGCCTCTTTCGCCCAGAGAGAAAGCTTGGCCGCGGCGGGGGTGGCGGAAGCCTCAGGGAGGCTGCGTGCCGGGCCTCAGGTCGGGGGCCGTCCTAGAAGGAGGCCCCCGACCTGGGCCTCAGCGAAGCCCTTCGCAAGGGCGTCGGAAGCGGCTCCTGCCCCGACCGTGACGCGGGACCCACGGCAGAGCAAACACACTCGTGGTGAGGGCACGGGAGGCCTTCTGACAGCAGCGCCGCTTCCCTCAGCCGGGCGCCCGCCCTCAGTCGAACCCACCGGAGCCCGCGTTCGGAGTGCACCGAGCTGAACACCCGGCTCTCGGCGAGGTCGTGACGGCGACGCCGGCCTGCAGGCCAAACTCTCTGGGGGCGCCCTGAGCTGGGAGGCTCGCCCGAAACGGAAGGGGGAAGCGCCGAGCCCCTGCCACGGGATTGCTTCAGGACGACGCATTGGCCCAGCAAGCCCCACTCTGTCCCGGGAAGAGAGAAGCGGCTCTGGCACCTAGAAGCACGGGGCAAGGCACCCAACCCTCAGCTCTTGGATCGCGCTTCCCGGAGGGGGCCCTTTCACCTCGCCATTCCCCGAACGCACAACGCCTTCTCTCAGACGCGGAGGAAGACGTGCACACGCTGCCGCCTTGGGCCTCCACTCCAGGGACCTGCGGGTGCCGCCAGCACCTCCGGGGCGACAGCGGGCTGCGCGGTGTCAAGGTCGACACACGCCCGGGCCTGGCAACCGAAGGAGACAGCTCCTCCCTGGGTTCCGTGCAACACGGTGCTGCCGGGAAAACGTCCGCCCAGGGAAAGATGAGTGCGAACAGAGAAGCGGGGAGGAGAGATGAAGGGCGCGCTTCGTGAGGCACGAGGGTCCGGGCTGTGGGGCCGGCCTCTCCCGGGCCGGCGCCTCACGTCCTACACGGGGAAGCCGTTGGCTGGCTCGCCGGGGGTTGGACCCGCTGAGGTCCAGGCCCCCGACCTCCCTGTGCGAAACAAGGCAGGGCGGAATGCCATCCCCGTCCACGTCCACACACACGTCGCTCCACGGAGAAGGAGGCCTTCTCAACGCTTAGCCCGGAAACCTCGAGTGAGCACCGCAGCCTTACCTCCGCGAAGCAAGCCTGAAGCCGAGCTCCCTTCCGCGAGCAGGCCTCTTTCGCCCAGAGAGAAAGCTTGGCCGCGGCGGGGGTGGCGGAAGCCTCAGGGAGGCTGCGTGCCGGGCCTCAGGTCGGGGGCCGTCCTAGAAGGAGGCCCCCGACCTGGGCCTCAGCGAAGCCCTTCGCAAGGGCGTCGGAAGCGGCTCCTGCCCCGACCGTGACGCGGGACCCACGGCAGAGCAAACACACTCGTGGTGAGGGCACGGGAGGCCTTCTGACAGCAGCGCCGCTTCCCTCAGCCGGGCGCCCGCCCTCAGTCGAACCCACCGGAGCCCGCGTTCGGAGTGCACCGAGCTGAACACCCGGCTCTCGGCGAGGTCGTGACGGCGACGCCGGCCTGCAGGCCAAACTCTCTGGGGGCGCCCTGAGCTGGGAGGCTCGCCCGAAACGGAAGGGGGAAGCGCCGAGCCCCTGCCACGGGATTGCTTCAGGACGACGCATTGGCCCAGCAAGCCCCACTCTGTCCCGGGAAGAGAGAAGCGGCTCTGGCACCTAGAAGCACGGGGCAAGGCACCCAACCCTCAGCTCTTGGATGGCGCTTCCCGGAGGGGGCCCTTTCACCTCGCCATTCCCCGAACGCACAACGCCTTCTCTCAGACGCGGAGGAAGACGTGCACACGCTGCCGCCTTGGGCCTCCACTCCAGGGACCTGCGGGTGCCGCCAGCACCTCCGGGGCGACAGCGGGCTGCGCGGTGTCAAGGTCGACACACGCCCGGGCCTGGCAACCGAAGGAGACAGCTCCTCCCTGGGTTCCGTGCAACACGGTGCTGCCGGGAAAACGTCCGCCCAGGGAAAGATGAGTGCGAACAGAGAAGCGGGGAGGAGAGATGAAGGGCGCGCTTCGTGAGGCACGAGGGTCCGGGCTGTGGGGCCGGCCTCTCCCGGGCCGGCGCCTCACGTCCTACACGGGGAAGCCGTTGGCTGGCTCGCCGGGGGTTGGACCCGCTGAGGTCCAGGCCCCCGACCTCCCTGTGCGAAACAAGGCAGGGCGGAATGCCATCCCCGTCCACGTCCACACACACGTCGCTCCACGGAGAAGGAGGCCTTCTCAACGCTTAGCCCGGAAACCTCGAGTGAGCACCGCAGCCTTACCTCCGCGAAGCAAGCCTGAAGCCGAGCTCCCTTCCGCGAGCAGGCCTCTTTCGCCCAGAGAGAAAGCTTGGCCGCGGCGGGGGTGGCGGAAGCCTCAGGGAGGCTGCGTGCCGGGCCTCAGGTCGGGGGCCGTCCTAGAAGGAGGCCCCCGACCTGGGCCTCAGCGAAGCCCTTCGCAAGGGCGTCGGAAGCGGCTCCTGCCCCGACCGTGACGCGGGACCCACGGCAGAGCAAACACACTCGTGGTGAGGGCACGGGAGGCCTTCTGACAGCAGCGCCGCTTCCCTCAGCCGGGCGCCCGCCCTCAGTCGAACCCACCGGAGCCCGCGTTCGGAGTGCACCGAGCTGAACACCCGGCTCTCGGCGAGGTCGTGACGGCGACGCCGGCCTGCAGGCCAAACTCTCTGGGGGCGCCCTGAGCTGGGAGGCTCGCCCGAAACGGAAGGGGGAAGCGCCGAGCCCCTGCCACGGGATTGCTTCAGGACGACGCATTGGCCCAGCAAGCCCCACTCTGTCCCGGGAAGAGAGAAGCGGCTCTGGCACCTAGAAGCACGGGGCAAGGCACCCAACCCTCAGCTCTTGGATCGCGCTTCCCGGAGGGGGCCCTTTCACCTCGCCATTCCCCGAACGCACAACGCCTTCTCTCAGACGCGGAGGAAGACGTGCACACGCTGCCGCCTTGGGCCTCCACTCCAGGGACCTGCGGGTGCCGCCAGCACCTCCGGGGCGACAGCGGGCTGCGCGGTGTCAAGGTCGACACACGCCCGGGCCTGGCAACCGAAGGAGACAGCTCCTCCCTGGGTTCCGTGCAACACGGTGCTGCCGGGAAAACGTCCGCCCAGGGAAAGATGAGTGCGAACAGAGAAGCGGGGAGGAGAGATGAAGGGCGCGCTTCGTGAGGCACGAGGGTCCGGGCTGTGGGGCCGGCCTCTCCCGGGCCGGCGCCTCACGTCCTACACGGGGAAGCCGTTGGCTGGCTCGCCGGGGGTTGGACCCGCTGAGGTCCAGGCCCCCGACCTCCCTGTGCGAAACAAGGCAGGGCGGAATGCCATCCCCGTCCACGTCCACACACACGTCGCTCCACGGAGAAGGAGGCCTTCTCAACGCTTAGCCCGGAAACCTCGAGTGAGCACCGCAGCCTTACCTCCGCGAAGCAAGCCTGAAGCCGAGCTCCCTTCCGCGAGCAGGCCTCTTTCGCCCAGAGAGAAAGCTTGGCCGCGGCGGGGGTGGCGGAAGCCTCAGGGAGGCTGCGTGCCGGGCCTCAGGTCGGGGGCCGTCCTAGAAGGAGGCCCCCGACCTGGGCCTCAGCGAAGCCCTTCGCAAGGGCGTCGGAAGCGGCTCCTGCCCCGACCGTGACGCGGGACCCACGGCAGAGCAAACACACTCGTGGTGAGGGCACGGGAGGCCTTCTGACAGCAGCGCCGCTTCCCTCAGCCGGGCGCCCGCCCTCAGTCGAACCCACCGGAGCCCGCGTTCGGAGTGCACCGAGCTGAACACCCGGCTCTCGGCGAGGTCGTGACGGCGACGCCGGCCTGCAGGCCAAACTCTCTGGGGGCGCCCTGAGCTGGGAGGCTCGCCCGAAACGGAAGGGGGAAGCGCCGAGCCCCTGCCACGGGATTGCTTCAGGACGACGCATTGGCCCAGCAAGCCCCACTCTGTCCCGGGAAGAGAGAAGCGGCTCTGGCACCTAGAAGCACGGGGCAAGGCACCCAACCCTCAGCTCTTGGATCGCGCTTCCCGGAGGGGGCCCTTTCACCTCGCCATTCCCCGAACGCACAACGCCTTCTCTCAGACGCGGAGGAAGACGTGCACACGCTGCCGCCTTGGGCCTCCACTCCAGGGACCTGCGGGTGCCGCCAGCACCTCCGGGGCGACAGCGGGCTGCGCGGTGTCAAGGTCGACACACGCCCGGGCCTGGCAACCGAAGGAGACAGCTCCTCCCTGGGTTCCGTGCAACACGGTGCTGCCGGGAAAACGTCCGCCCAGGGAAAGATGAGTGCGAACAGAGAAGCGGGGAGGAGAGATGAAGGGCGCGCTTCGTGAGGCACGAGGGTCCGGGCTGTGGGGCCGGCCTCTCCCGGGCCGGCGCCTCACGTCCTACACGGGGAAGCCGTTGGCTGGCTCGCCGGGGGTTGGACCCGCTGAGGTCCAGGCCCCCGACCTCCCTGTGCGAAACAAGGCAGGGCGGAATGCCATCCCCGTCCACGTCCACACACACGTCGCTCCACGGAGAAGGAGGCCTTCTCAACGCTTAGCCCGGAAACCTCGAGTGAGCACCGCAGCCTTACCTCCGCGAAGCAAGCCTGAAGCCGAGCTCCCTTCCGCGAGCAGGCCTCTTTCGCCCAGAGAGAAAGCTTGGCCGCGGCGGGGGTGGCGGAAGCCTCAGGGAGGCTGCGTGCCGGGCCTCAGGTCGGGGGCCGTCCTAGAAGGAGGCCCCCGACCTGGGCCTCAGCGAAGCCCTTCGCAAGGGCGTCGGAAGCGGCTCCTGCCCCGACCGTGACGCGGGACCCACGGCAGAGCAAACACACTCGTGGTGAGGGCACGGGAGGCCTTCTGACAGCAGCGCCGCTTCCCTCAGCCGGGCGCCCGCCCTCAGTCGAACCCACCGGAG
Source organism: Martes martes (assembly GCF_963455335.1). Lineage (NCBI taxonomy): Eukaryota > Metazoa > Chordata > Mammalia > Carnivora > Mustelidae > Martes > Martes martes. The sequence goes on from NW_027666255.1 coordinate 18,615, forward strand.
CCCGCGTTCGGAGTGCACCGAGCTGAACACCCGGCTCTCGGCGAGGTCGTGACGGCGACGCCGGCCTGCAGGCCAAACTCTCTGGGGGCGCCCTGAGCTGGGAGGCTCGCCCGAAACGGAAGGGGGAAGCGCCGAGCCCCTGCCACGGGATTGCTTCAGGACGACGCATTGGCCCAGCAAGCCCCACTCTGTCCCGGGAAGAGAGAAGCGGCTCTGGCACCTAGAAGCACGGGGCAAGGCACCCAACCCTCAGCTCTTGGATCGCGCTTCCCGGAGGGGGCCCTTTCACCTCGCCATTCCCCGAACGCACAACGCCTTCTCTCAGACGCGGAGGAAGACGTGCACATGCTGCCGCCTTGGGCCTCCACTCCAGGGACCTGCGGGTGCCGCCAGCACCTCCGGGGCGACAGCGGGCTGCGCGGTGTCAAGGTCGACACACGCCCGGGCCTGGCAACCGAAGGAGACAGCTCCTCCCTGGGTTCCGTGCAACACGGTGCTGCCGGGAAAACGTCCGCCCAGGGAAAGATGAGTGCGAACAGAGAAGCGGGGAGGAGAGATGAAGGGCGCGCTTCGTGAGGCACGAGGGTCCGGGCTGTGGGGCCGGCCTCTCCCGGGCCGGCGCCTCACGTCCTACACGGGGAAGCCGTTGGCTGGCTCGCCGGGGGTTGGACCCGCTGAGGTCCAGGCCCCCGACCTCCCTGTGCGAAACAAGGCAGGGCGGAATGCCATCCCCGTCCACGTCCACACACACGTCGCTCCACGGAGAAGGAGGCCTTCTCAACGCTTAGCCCGGAAACCTCGAGTGAGCACCGCAGCCTTACCTCCGCGAAGCAAGCCTGAAGCCGAGCTCCCTTCCGCGAGCAGGCCTCTTTCGCCCAGAGAGAAAGCTTGGCCGCGGCGGGGGTGGCGGAAGCCTCAGGGAGGCTGCGTGCCGGGCCTCAGGTCGGGGGCCGTCCTAGAAGGAGGCCCCCGACCTGGGCCTCAGCGAAGCCCTTCGCAAGGGCGTCGGAAGCGGCTCCTGCCCCGACCGTGACGCGGGACCCACGGCAGAGCAAACACACTCGTGGTGAGGGCACGGGAGGCCTTCTGACAGCAGCGCCGCTTCCCTCAGCCGGTCGCCCGCCCTCAGTCGAACCCACCGGAGCCCGCGTTCGGAGTGCACCGAGCTGAACACCCGGCTCTCGGCGAGGTCGTGACGGCGACGCCGGCCTGCAGGCCAAACTCTCTGGGGGCGCCCTGAGCTGGGAGGCTCGCCCGAAACGGAAGGGGGAAGCGCCGAGCCCCTGCCACGGGATTGCTTCAGGACGACGCATTGGCCCAGCAAGCCCCACTCTGTCCCGGGAAGAGAGAAGCGGCTCTGGCACCTAGAAGCACGGGGCAAGGCACCCAACCCTCAGCTCTTGGATCGCGCTTCCCGGAGGGGGCCCTTTCACCTCGCCATTCCCCGAACGCACAACGCCTTCTCTCAGACGCGGAGGAAGACGTGCACACGCTGCCGCCTTGGGCCTCCACTCCAGGGACCTGCGGGTGCCGCCAGCACCTCCGGGGCGACAGCGGGCTGCGCGGTGTCAAGGTCGACACACGCCCGGGCCTGGCAACCGAAGGAGACAGCTCCTCCCTGGGTTCCGTGCAACACGGTGCTGCCGGGAAAACGTCCGCCCAGGGAAAGATGAGTGCGAACAGAGAAGCGGGGAGGAGAGATGAAGGGCGCGCTTCGTGAGGCACGAGGGTCCGGGCTGTGGGGCCGGCCTCTCCCGGGCCGGCGCCTCACGTCCTACACGGGGAAGCCGTTGGCTGGCTCGCCGGGGGTTGGACCCGCTGAGGTCCAGGCCCCCGACCTCCCTGTGCGAAACAAGGCAGGGTGGAATGCCATCCCCGTCCACGTCCACACACACGTCGCTCCACGGAGAAGGAGGCCTTCTCAACGCTTAGCCCGGAAACCTCGAGTGAGCACCGCAGCCTTACCTCCGCGAAGCAAGCCTGAAGCCGAGCTCCCTTCCGCGAGCAGGCCTCTTTCGCCCAGAGAGAAAGCTTGGCCGCGGCGGGGGTGGCGGAAGCCTCAGGGAGGCTGCGTGCCGGGCCTCAGGTCGGGGGCCGTCCTAGAAGGAGGCCCCCGACCTGGGCCTCAGCGAAGCCCTTCGCAAGGGCGTCGGAAGCGGCTCCTGCCCCGACCGTGACGCGGGACCCACGGCAGAGCAAACACACTCGTGGTGAGGGCACGGGAGGCCTTCTGACAGCAGCGCCGCTTCCCTCAGCCGGGCGCCCGCCCTCAGTCGAACCCACCGGAGCCCGCGTTCGGAGTGCACCGAGCTGAACACCCGGCTCTCGGCGAGGTCGTGACGGCGACGCCGGCCTGCAGGCCAAACTCTCTGGGGGCGCCCTGAGCTGGGAGGCTCGCCCGAAACGGAAGGGGGAAGCGCCGAGCCCCTGCCACGGGATTGCTTCAGGACGACGCATTGGCCCAGCAAGCCCCACTCTGTCCCGGGAAGAGAGAAGCGGCTCTGGCACCTAGAAGCACGGGGCAAGGCACCCAACCCTCAGCTCTTGGATCGCGCTTCCCGGAGGGGGCCCTTTCACCTCGCCATTCCCCGAACGCACAACGCCTTCTCTCAGACGCGGAGGAAGACGTGCACACGCTGCCGCCTTGGGCCTCCACTCCAGGGACCTGCGGGTGCCGCCAGCACCTCCGGGGCGACAGCGGGCTGCGCGGTGTCAAGGTCGACACACGCCCGGGCCTGGCAACCGAAGGAGACAGCTCCTCCCTGGGTTCCGTGCAACACGGTGCTGCCGGGAAAACGTCCGCCCAGGGAAAGATGAGTGCGAACAGAGAAGCGGGGAGGAGAGATGAAGGGCGCGCTTCGTGAGGCACGAGGGTCCGGGCTGTGGGGCCGGCCTCTCCCGGGCCGGCGCCTCACGTCCTACACGGGGAAGCCGTTGGCTGGCTCGCCGGGGGTTGGACCCGCTGAGGTCCAGGCCCCCGACCTCCCTGTGCGAAACAAGGCAGGGCGGAATGCCATCCCCGTCCACGTCCACACACACGTCGCTCCATGGAGAAGGAGGCCTTCTCAACGCTTAGCCCGGAAACCTCGAGTGAGCACCGCAGCCTTACCTCCGCGAAGCAAGCCTGAAGCCGAGCTCCCTTCCGCGAGCAGGCCTCTTTCGCCCAGAGAGAAAGCTTGGCCGCGGCGGGGGTGGCGGAAGCCTCAGGGAGGCTGCGTGCCGGGCCTCAGGTCAGGGGCCGTCCTAGAAGGAGGCCCCCGACCTGGGCCTCAGCGAAGCCCTTCGCAAGGGCGTCGGAAGCGGCTCCTGCCCCGACCGTGACGCGGGACCCACGGCAGAGCAAACACACTCGTGGTGAGGGCACGGGAGGCCTTCTGACAGCAGCGCCGCTTCCCTCAGCCGGTCGCCCGCCCTCAGTCGAACCCACCGGAGCCCGCGTTCGGAGTGCACCGAGCTGAACACCCGGCTCTCGGCGAGGTCGTGACGGCGACGCCGGCCTGCAGGCCAAACTCTCTGGGGGCGCCCTGAGCTGGGAGGCTCGCCCGAAACGGAAGGGGGAAGCGCCGAGCCCCTGCCACGGGATTGCTTCAGGACGACGCATTGGCCCAGCAAGCCCCACTCTGTCCCGGGAAGAGAGAAGCGGCTCTGGCACCTAGAAGCACGGGGCAAGGCACCCAACCCTCAGCTCTTGGATCGCGCTTCCCGGAGGGGGCCCTTTCACCTCGCCATTCCCCGAACGCACAACGCCTTCTCTCAGACGCGGAGGAAGACGTGCACACGCTGCCGCCTTGGGCCTCCACTCCAGGGACCTGCGGGTGCCGCCAGCACCTCCGGGGCGACAGCGGGCTGCGCGGTGTCAAGGTCGACACACGCCCGGGCCTGGCAACCGAAGGAGACAGCTCCTCCCTGGGTTCCGTGCAACACGGTGCTGCCGGGAAAACGTCCGCCCAGGGAAAGATGAGTGCGAACAGAGAAGCGGGGAGGAGAGATGAAGGGCGCGCTTCGTGAGGCACGAGGGTCCGGGCTGTGGGGCCGGCCTCTCCCGGGCCGGCGCCTCACGTCCTACACGGGGAAGCCGTTGGCTGGCTCGCCGGGGGTTGGACCCGCTGAGGTCCAGGCCCCCGACCTCCCTGTGCGAAACAAGGCAGGGTGGAATGCCATCCCCGTCCACGTCCACACACACGTCGCTCCACGGAGAAGGAGGCCTTCTCAACGCTTAGCCCGGAAACCTCGAGTGAGCACCGCAGCCTTACCTCCGCGAAGCAAGCCTGAAGCCGAGCTCCCTTCCGCGAGCAGGCCTCTTTCGCCCAGAGAGAAAGCTTGGCCGCGGCGGGGGTGGCGGAAGCCTCAGGGAGGCTGCGTGCCGGGCCTCAGGTCGGGGGCCGTCCTAGAAGGAGGCCCCCGACCTGGGCCTCAGCGAAGCCCTTCGCAAGGGCGTCGGAAGCGGCTCCTGCCCCGACCGTGACGCGGGACCCACGGCAGAGCAAACACACTCGTGGTGAGGGCACGGGAGGCCTTCTGACAGCAGCGCCGCTTCCCTCAGCCGGGCGCCCGCCCTCAGTCGAACCCACCGGAGCCCGCGTTCGGAGTGCACCGAGCTGAACACCCGGCTCTCGGCGAGGTCGTGACGGCGACGCCGGCCTGCAGGCCAAACTCTCTGGGGGCGCCCTGAGCTGGGAGGCTCGCCCGAAACGGAAGGGGGAAGCGCCGAGCCCCTGCCACGGGATTGCTTCAGGACGACGCATTGGCCCAGCAAGCCCCACTCTGTCCCGGGAAGAGAGAAGCGGCTCTGGCACCTAGAAGCACGGGGCAAGGCACCCAACCCTCAGCTCTTGGATCGCGCTTCCCGGAGGGGGCCCTTTCACCTCGCCATTCCCCGAACGCACAACGCCTTCTCTCAGACGCGGAGGAAGACGTGCACACGCTGCCGCCTTGGGCCTCCACTCCAGGGACCTGCGGGTGCCGCCAGCACCTCCGGGGCGACAGCGGGCTGCGCGGTGTCAAGGTCGACACACGCCCGGGCCTGGCAACCGAAGGAGACAGCTCCTCCCTGGGTTCCGTGCAACACGGTGCTGCCGGGAAAACGTCCGCCCAGGGAAAGATGAGTGCGAACAGAGAAGCGGGGAGGAGAGATGAAGGGCGCGCTTCGTGAGGCACGAGGGTCCGGGCTGTGGGGCCGGCCTCTCCCGGGCCGGCGCCTCACGTCCTACACGGGGAAGCCGTTGGCTGGCTCGCCGGGGGTTGGACCCGCTGAGGTCCAGGCCCCCGACCTCCCTGTGCGAAACAAGGCAGGGTGGAATGCCATCCCCGTCCACGTCCACACACACGTCGCTCCACGGAGAAGGAGGCCTTCTCAACGCTTAGCCCGGAAACCTCGAGTGAGCACCGCAGCCTTACCTCCGCGAAGCAAGCCTGAAGCCGAGCTCCCTTCCGCGAGCAGGCCTCTTTCGCCCAGAGAGAAAGCTTGGCCGCGGCGGGGGTGGCGGAAGCCTCAGGGAGGCTGCGTGCCGGGCCTCAGGTCGGGGGCCGTCCTAGAAGGAGGCCCCCGACCTGGGCCTCAGCGAAGCCCTTCGCAAGGGCGTCGGAAGCGGCTCCTGCCCCGACCGTGACGCGGGACCCACGGCAGAGCAAACACACTCGTGGTGAGGGCACGGGAGGCCTTCTGACAGCAGCGCCGCTTCCCTCAGCCGGGCGCCCGCCCTCAGTCGAACCCACCGGAGCCCGCGTTCGGAGTGCACCGAGCTGAACACCCGGCTCTCGGCGAGGTCGTGACGGCGACGCCGGCCTGCAGGCCAAACTCTCTGGGGGCGCCCTGAGCTGGGAGGCTCGCCCGAAACGGAAGGGGGAAGCGCCGAGCCCCTGCCACGGGATTGCTTCAGGACGACGCATTGGCCCAGCAAGCCCCACTCTGTCCCGGGAAGAGAGAAGCGGCTCTGGCACCTAGAAGCACGGGGCAAGGCACCCAACCCTCAGCTCTTGGATCGCGCTTCCCGGAGGGGGCCCTTTCACCTCGCCATTCCCCGAACGCACAACGCCTTCTCTCAGACGCGGAGGAAGACGTGCACACGCTGCCGCCTTGGGCCTCCACTCCAGGGACCTGCGGGTGCCGCCAGCACCTCCGGGGCGACAGCGGGCTGCGCGGTGTCAAGGTCGACACACGCCCGGGCCTGGCAACCGAAGGAGACAGCTCCTCCCTGGGTTCCGTGCAACACGGTGCTGCCGGGAAAACGTCCGCCCAGGGAAAGATGAGTGCGAACAGAGAAGCGGGGAGGAGAGATGAAGGGCGCGCTTCGTGAGGCACGAGGGTCCGGGCTGTGGGGCCGGCCTCTCCCGGGCCGGCGCCTCACGTCCTACACGGGGAAGCCGTTGGCTGGCTCGCCGGGGGTTGGACCCGCTGAGGTCCAGGCCCCCGACCTCCCTGTGCGAAACAAGGCAGGGTGGAATGCCATCCCCGTCCACGTCCACACACACGTCGCTCCACGGAGAAGGAGGCCTTCTCAACGCTTAGCCCGGAAACCTCGAGTGAGCACCGCAGCCTTACCTCCGCGAAGCAAGCCTGAAGCCGAGCTCCCTTCCGCGAGCAGGCCTCTTTCGCCCAGAGAGAAAGCTTGGCCGCGGCGGGGGTGGCGGAAGCCTCAGGGAGGCTGCGTGCCGGGCCTCAGGTCGGGGGCCGTCCTAGAAGGAGGCCCCCGACCTGGGCCTCAGCGAAGCCCTTCGCAAGGGCGTCGGAAGCGGCTCCTGCCCCGCCCGTGACGCGGGACCCACGGCAGAGCAAACACACTCGTGGTGAGGGCACGGGAGGCCTTCTGACAGCAGCGCCGCTTCCCTCAGCCGGGCGCCCGCCCTCAGTCGAACCCACCGGAGCCCGCGTTCGGAGTGCACCGAGCTGAACACCCGGCTCTCGGCGAGGTCGTGACGGCGACGCCGGCCTGCAGGCCAAACTCTCTGGGGGCGCCCTGAGCTGGGAGGCTCGCCCGAAACGGACGGGGGAAGCGCCGAGCCCCTGCCACGGGATTGCTTCAGGACGACGCATTGGCCCAGCAAGCCCCACTCTGTCCCGGGAAGAGAGAAGCGGCTCTGGCACCTAGAAGCACGGGGCAAGGCACCCAACCGTCAGCTCTTGGATCGCGCTTCCCGGAGGGGGCCCTTTCACCTCGCCATTCCCCGAACGCACAACGCCTTCTCTCAGACGCGGAGGAAGACGTGCACACGCTGCCGCCTTGGGCCTCCACTCCAGGGACCTGCGGGTGCCGCCAGCACCTCCGGGGCGACAGCGGGCTGCGCGGTGTCAAGGTCGACACACGCCCGGGCCTGGCAACCGAAGGAGACAGCTCCTCCCTGGGTTCCGTGCAACACGGTGCTGCCGGGAAAACGTCCGCCCAGGGAAAGATGAGTGCGAACAGAGAAGCGGGGAGGAGAGATGAAGGGCGCGCTTCGTGAGGCACGAGGGTCCGGGCTGTGGGGCCGGCCTCTCCCGGGCCGGCGCCTCACGTCCTACACGGGGAAGCCGTTGGCTGGCTCGCCGGGGGTTGGACCCGCTGAGGTCCAGGCCCCCGACCTCCCTGTGCGAAACAAGGCAGGGTGGAATGCCATCCCCGTCCACGTCCACACACACGTCGCTCCACGGAGAAGGAGGCCTTCTCAACGCTTAGCCCGGAAACCTCGAGTGAGCACCGCAGCCTTACCTCCGCGAAGCAAGCCTGAAGCCGAGCTCCCTTCCGCGAGCAGGCCTCTTTCGCCCAGAGAGAAAGCTTGGCCGCGGCGGGGGTGGCGGAAGCCTCAGGGAGGCTGCGTGCCGGGCCTCAGGTCGGGGGCCGTCCTAGAAGGAGGCCCCCGACCTGGGCCTCAGCGAAGCCCTTCGCAAGGGCGTCGGAAGCGGCTCCTGCCCCGCCCGTGACGCGGGACCCACGGCAGAGCAAACACACTCGTGGTGAGGGCACGGGAGGCCTTCTGACAGCAGCGCCGCTTCCCTCAGCCGGGCGCCCGCCCTCAGTCGAACCCACCGGAGCCCGCGTTCGGAGTGCACCGAGCTGAACACCCGGCTCTCGGCGAGGTCGTGACGGCGACGCCGGCCTGCAGGCCAAACTCTCTGGGGGCGCCCTGAGCTGGGAGGCTCGCCCGAAACGGAAGGGGGAAGCGCCGAGCCCCTGCCACGGGATTGCTTCAGGACGACGCATTGGCCCAGCAAGCCCCACTCTGTCCCGGGAAGAGAGAAGCGGCTCTGGCACCTAGAAGCACGGGGCAAGGCACCCAACCCTCAGCTCTTGGATGGCGCTTCCCGGAGGGGGCCCTTTCACCTCGCCATTCCCCGAACGCACAACGCCTTCTCTCAGACGCGGAGGAAGACGTGCACACGCTGCCGCCTTGGGCCTCCACTCCAGGGACCTGCGGGTGCCGCCAGCACCTCCGGGGCGACAGCGGGCTGCGCGGTGTCAAGGTCGACACACGCCCGGGCCTGGCAACCGAAGGAGACAGCTCCTCCCTGGGTTCCGTGCAACACGGTGCTGCCGGGAAAACGTCCGCCCAGGGAAAGATGAGTGCGAACAGAGAAGCGGGGAGGAGAGATGAAGGGCGCGCTTCGTGAGGCACGAGGGTCCGGGCTGTGGGGCCGGCCTCTCCCGGGCCGGCGCCTCACGTCCTACACGGGGAAGCCGTTGGCTGGCTCGCCGGGGGTTGGACCCGCTGAGGTCCAGGCCCCCGACCTCCCTGTGCGAAACAAGGCAGGGTGGAATGCCATCCCCGTCCACGTCCACACACACGTCGCTCCACGGAGAAGGAGGCCTTCTCAACGCTTAGCCCGGAAACCTCGAGTGAGCACCGCAGCCTTACCTCCGCGAAGCAAGCCTGAAGCCGAGCTCCCTTCCGCGAGCAGGCCTCTTTCGCCCAGAGAGAAAGCTTGGCCGCGGCGGGGGTGGCGGAAGCCTCAGGGAGGCTGCGTGCCGGGCCTCAGGTCGGGGGCCGTCCTAGAAGGAGGCCCCCGACCTGGGCCTCAGCGAAGCCCTTCGCAAGGGCGTCGGAAGCGGCTCCTGCCCCGCCCGTGACGCGGGACCCACGGCAGAGCAAACACACTCGTGGTGAGGGCACGGGAGGCCTTCTGACAGCAGCGCCGCTTCCCTCAGCCGGTCGCCCGCCCTCAGTCGAACCCACCGGAGCCCGCGTTCGGAGTGCACCGAGCTGAACACCCGGCTCTCGGCGAGGTCGTGACGGCGACGCCGGCCTGCAGGCCAAACTCTCTGGGGGCGCCCTGAGCTGGGAGGCTCGCCCGAAACGGACGGGGGAAGCGCCGAGCCCCTGCCACGGGATTGCTTCAGGACGACGCATTGGCCCAGCAAGCCCCACTCTGTCCCGGGAAGAGAGAAGCGGCTCTGGCACCTAGAAGCACGGGGCAAGGCACCCAACCGTCAGCTCTTGGATCGCGCTTCCCGGAGGGGGCCCTTTCACCTCGCCATTCCCCGAACGCACAACGCCTTCTCTCAGACGCGGAGGAAGACGTGCACACGCTGCCGCCTTGGGCCTCCACTCCAGGGACCTGCGGGTGCCGCCAGCACCTCCGGGGCGACAGCGGGCTGCGCGGTGTCAAGGTCGACACACGCCCGGGCCTGGCAACCGAAGGAGACAGCTCCTCCCTGGGTTCCGTGCAACACGGTGCTGCCGGGAAAACGTCCGCCCAGGGAAAGATGAGTGCGAACAGAGAAGCGGGGAGGAGAGATGAAGGGCGCGCTTCGTGAGGCACGAGGGTCCGGGCTGTGGGGCCGGCCTCTCCCGGGCCGGCGCCTCACGTCCTACACGGGGAAGCCGTTGGCTGGCTCGCCGGGGGTTGGACCCGCTGAGGTCCAGGCCCCCGACCTCCCTGTGCGAAACAAGGCAGGGTGGAATGCCATCCCCGTCCACGTCCACACACACGTCGCTCCACGGAGAAGGAGGCCTTCTCAACGCTTAGCCCGGAAACCTCGAGTGAGCACCGCAGCCTTACCTCCGCGAAGCAAGCCTGAAGCCGAGCTCCCTTCCGCGAGCAGGCCTCTTTCGCCCAGAGAGAAAGCTTGGCCGCGGCGGGGGTGGCGGAAGCCTCAGGGAGGCTGCGTGCCGGGCCTCAGGTCGGGGGCCGTCCTAGAAGGAGGCCCCCGACCTGGGCCTCAGCGAAGCCCTTCGCAAGGGCGTCGGAAGCGGCTCCTGCCCCGCCCGTGACGCGGGACCCACGGCAGAGCAAACACACTCGTGGTGAGGGCACGGGAGGCCTTCTGACAGCAGCGCCGCTTCCCTCAGCCGGGCGCCCGCCCTCAGTCGAACCCACCGGAGCCCGCGTTCGGAGTGCACCGAGCTGAACACCCGGCTCTCGGCGAGGTCGTGACGGCGACGCCGGCCTGCAGGCCAAACTCTCTGGGGGCGCCCTGAGCTGGGAGGCTCGCCCGAAACGGAAGGGGGAAGCGCCGAGCCCCTGCCACGGGATTGCTTCAGGACGACGCATTGGCCCAGCAAGCCCCACTCTGTCCCGGGAAGAGAGAAGCGGCTCTGGCACCTAGAAGCACGGGGCAAGGCACCCAACCGTCAGCTCTTGGATCGCGCTTCCCGGAGGGGGCCCTTTCACCTCGCCATTCCCCGAACGCACAACGCCTTCTCTCAGACGCGGAGGAAGACGTGCACACGCTGCCGCCTTGGGCCTCCACTCCAGGGACCTGCGGGTGCCGCCAGCACCTCCGGGGCGACAGCGGGCTGCGCGGTGTCAAGGTCGACACACGCCCGGGCCTGGCAACCGAAGGAGACAGCTCCTCCCTGGGTTCCGTGCAACACGGTGCTGCCGGGAAAACGTCCGCCCAGGGAAAGATGAGTGCGAACAGAGAAGCGGGGAGGAGAGATGAAGGGCGCGCTTCGTGAGGCACGAGGGTCCGGGCTGTGGGGCCGGCCTCTCCCGGGCCGGCGCCTCACGTCCTACACGGGGAAGCCGTTGGCTGGCTCGCCGGGGGTTGGACCCGCTGAGGTCCAGGCCCCCGACCTCCCTGTGCGAAACAAGGCAGGGCGGAATGCCATCCCCGTCCACGTCCACACACACGTCGCTCCACGGAGAAGGAGGCCTTCTCAACGCTTAGCCCGGAAACCTCGAGTGAGCACCGCAGCCTTACCTCCGCGAAGCAAGCCTGAAGCCGAGCTCCCTTCCGCGAGCAGGCCTCTTTCGCCCAGAGAGAAAGCTTGGCCGCGGCGGGGGTGGCGGAAGCCTCAGGGAGGCTGCGTGCCGGGCCTCAGGTCGGGGGCCGTCCTAGAAGGAGGCCCCCGACCTGGGCCTCAGCGAAGCCCTTCGCAAGGGCGTCGGAAGCGGCTCCTGCCCCGACCGTGACGCGGGACCCACGGCAGAGCAAACACACTCGTGGTGAGGGCACGGGAGGCCTTCTGACAGCAGCGCCGCTTCCCTCAGCCGGGCGCAGGCCCTCAGTCGAACCCACCGGAGCCCGCGTTCGGAGTGCACCGAGCTGAACACCCGGCTCTCGGCGAGGTCGTGACGGCGACGCCGGCCTGCAGGCCAAACTCTCTGGGGGCGCCCTGAGCTGGGAGGCTCGCCCGAAACGGAAGGGGGAAGCGCCGAGCCCCTGCCACGGGATTGCTTCAGGACGACGCATTGGCCCAGCAAGCCCCACTCTGTCCCGGGAAGAGAGAAGCGGCTCTGGCACCTAGAAGCACGGGGCAAGGCACCCAACCCTCAGCTCTTGGATCGCGCTTCCCGGAGGGGGCCCTTTCACCTCGCCATTCCCCGAACGCACAACGCCTTCTCTCAGACGCGGAGGAAGACGTGCACACGCTGCCGCCTTGGGCCTCCACTCCAGGGACCTGCGGGTGCCGCCAGCACCTCCGGGGCGACAGCGGGCTGCGCGGTGTCAAGGTCGACACACGCCCGGGCCTGGCAACCGAAGGAGACAGCTCCTCCCTGGGTTCCGTGCAACACGGTGCTGCCGGGAAAACGTCCGCCCAGGGAAAGATGAGTGCGAACAGAGAAGCGGGGAGGAGAGATGAAGGGCGCGCTTCGTGAGGCACGAGGGTCCGGGCTGTGGGGCCGGCCTCTCCCGGGCCGGCGCCTCACGTCCTACACGGGGAAGCCGTTGGCTGGCTCGCCGGGGGTTGGACCCGCTGAGGTCCAGGCCCCCGACCTCCCTGTGCGAAACAAGGCAGGGCGGAATGCCATCCCCGTCCACGTCCACACACACGTCGCTCCACGGAGAAGGAGGCCTTCTCAACGCTTAGCCCGGAAACCTCGAGTGAGCACCGCAGCCTTACCTCCGCGAAGCAAGCCTGAAGCCGAGCTCCCTTCCGCGAGCAGGCCTCTTTCGCCCAGAGAGAAAGCTTGGCCGCGGCGGGGGTGGCGGAAGCCTCAGGGAGGCTGCGTGCCGGGCCTCAGGTCGGGGGCCGTCCTAGAAGGAGGCCCCCGACCTGGGCCTCAGCGAAGCCCTTCGCAAGGGCGTCGGAAGCGGCTCCTGCCCCGACCGTGACGCGGGACCCACGGCAGAGCAAACACACTCGTGGTGAGGGCACGGGAGGCCTTCTGACAGCAGCGCCGCTTCCCTCAGCCGGTCGCCCGCCCTCAGTCGAACCCACCGGAGCCCGCGTTCGGAGTGCACCGAGCTGAACACCCGGCTCTCGGCGAGGTCGTGACGGCGACGCCGGCCTGCAGGCCAAACTCTCTGGGGGCGCCCTGAGCTGGGAGGCTCGCCCGAAACGGAAGGGGGAAGCGCCGAGCCCCTGCCACGGGATTGCTTCAGGACGACGCATTGGCCCAGCAAGCCCCACTCTGTCCCGGGAAGAGAGAAGCGGCTCTGGCACCTAGAAGCACGGGGCAAGGCACCCAACCCTCAGCTCTTGGATGGCGCTTCCCGGAGGGGGCCCTTTCACCTCGCCATTCCCCGAACGCACAACGCCTTCTCTCAGACGCGGAGGAAGACGTGCACACGCTGCCGCCTTGGGCCTCCACTCCAGGGACCTGCGGGTGCCGCCAGCACCTCCGGGGCGACAGCGGGCTGCGCGGTGTCAAGGTCGACACACGCCCGGGCCTGGCAACCGAAGGAGACAGCTCCTCCCTGGGTTCCGTGCAACACGGTGCTGCCGGGAAAACGTCCGCCCAGGGAAAGATGAGTGCGAACAGAGAAGCGGGGAGGAGAGATGAAGGGCGCGCTTCGTGAGGCACGAGGGTCCGGGCTGTGGGGCCGGCCTCTCCCGGGCCGGCGCCTCACGTCCTACACGGGGAAGCCGTTGGCTGGCTCGCCGGGGGTTGGACCCGCTGAGGTCCAGGCCCCCGACCTCCCTGTGCGAAACAAGGCAGGGTGGAATGCCATCCCCGTCCACGTCCACACACACGTCGCTCCACGGAGAAGGAGGCCTTCTCAACGCTTAGCCCGGAAACCTCGAGTGAGCACCGCAGCCTTACCTCCGCGAAGCAAGCCTGAAGCCGAGCTCCCTTCCGCGAGCAGGCCTCTTTCGCCCAGAGAGAAAGCTTGGCCGCGGCGGGGGTGGCGGAAGCCTCAGGGAGGCTGCGTGCCGGGCCTCAGGTCGGGGGCCGTCCTAGAAGGAGGCCCCCGACCTGGGCCTCAGCGAAGCCCTTCGCAAGGGCGTCGGAAGCGGCTCCTGCCCCGCCCGTGACGCGGGACCCACGGCAGAGCAAACACACTCGTGGTGAGGGCACGGGAGGCCTTCTGACAGCAGCGCCGCTTCCCTCAGCCGGGCGCCCGCCCTCAGTCGAACCCACCGGAGCCCGCGTTCGGAGTGCACCGAGCTGAACACCCGGCTCTCGGCGAGGTCGTGACGGCGACGCCGGCCTGCAGGCCAAACTCTCTGGGGGCGCCCTGAGCTGGGAGGCTCGCCCGAAACGGAAGGGGGAAGCGCCGAGCCCCTGCCACGGGATTGCTTCAGGACGACGCATTGGCCCAGCAAGCCCCACTCTGTCCCGGGAAGAGAGAAGCGGCTCTGGCACCTAGAAGCACGGGGCAAGGCACCCAACCCTCAGCTCTAGGATGGCGCTTCCCGGAGGGGGCCCTTTCACCTCGCCATTCCCCGAACGCACAACGCCTTCTCTCAGACGCGGAGGAAGACGTGCACACGCTGCCGCCTTGGGCCTCCACTCCAGGGACCTGCGGGTGCCGCCAGCACCTCCGGGGCGACAGCGGGCTGCGCGGTGTCAAGGTCGACACACGCCCGGGCCTGGCAACCGAAGGAGACAGCTCCTCCCTGGGTTCCGTGCAACACGGTGCTGCCGGGAAAACGTCCGCCCAGGGAAAGATGAGTGCGAACAGAGAAGCGGGGAGGAGAGATGAAGGGCGCGCTTCGTGAGGCACGAGGGTCCGGGCTGTGGGGCCGGCCTCTCCCGGGCCGGCGCCTCACGTCCTACACGGGGAAGCCGTTGGCTGGCTCGCCGGGGGTTGGACCCGCTGAGGTCCAGGCCCCCGACCTCCCTGTGCGAAACAAGGCAGGGTGGAATGCCATCCCCGTCCACGTCCACACACACGTCGCTCCACGGAGAAGGAGGCCTTCTCAACGCTTAGCCCGGAAACCTCGAGTGAGCACCGCAGCCTTACCTCCGCGAAGCAAGCCTGAAGCCGAGCTCCCTTCCGCGAGCAGGCCTCTTTCGCCCAGAGAGAAAGCTTGGCCGCGGCGGGGGTGGCGGAAGCCTCAGGGAGGCTGCGTGCCGGGCCTCAGGTCGGGGGCCGTCCTAGAAGGAGGCCCCCGACCTGGGCCTCAGCGAAGCCCTTCGCAAGGGCGTCGGAAGCGGCTCCTGCCCCGACCGTGACGCGGGACCCACGGCAGAGCAAACACACTCGTGGTGAGGGCACGGGAGGCCTTCTGACAGCAGCGCCGCTTCCCTCAGCCGGGCGCCCGCCCTCAGTCGAACCCACCGGAGCCCGCGTTCGGAGTGCACCGAGCTGAACACCCGGCTCTCGGCGAGGTCGTGACGGCGACGCCGGCCTGCAGGCCAAACTCTCTGGGGGCGCCCTGAGCTGGGAGGCTCGCCCGAAACGGAAGGGGGAAGCGCCGAGCCCCTGCCACGGGATTGCTTCAGGACGACGCATTGGCCCAGCAAGCCCCACTCTGTCCCGGGAAGAGAGAAGCGGCTCTGGCACCTAGAAGCACGGGGCAAGGCACCCAACCGTCAGCTCTTGGATCGCGCTTCCCGGAGGGGGCCCTTTCACCTCGCCATTCCCCGAACGCACAACGCCTTCTCTCAGACGCGGAGGAAGACGTGCACACGCTGCCGCCTTGGGCCTCCACTCCAGGGACCTGCGGGTGCCGCCAGCACCTCCGGGGCGACAGCGGGCTGCGCGGTGTCAAGGTCGACACACGCCCGGGCCTGGCAACCGAAGGAGACAGCTCCTCCCTGGGTTCCGTGCAACACGGTGCTGCCGGGAAAACGTCCGCCCAGGGAAAGATGAGTGCGAACAGAGAAGCGGGGAGGAGAGATGAAGGGCGCGCTTCGTGAGGCACGAGGGTCCGGGCTGTGGGGCCGGCCTCTCCCGGGCCGGCGCCTCACGTCCTACACGGGGAAGCCGTTGGCTGGCTCGCCGGGGGTTGGACCCGCTGAGGTCCAGGCCCCCGACCTCCCTGTGCGAAACAAGGCAGGGTGGAATGCCATCCCCGTCCACGTCCACACACACGTCGCTCCACGGAGAAGGAGGCCTTCTCAACGCTTAGCCCGGAAACCTCGAGTGAGCACCGCAGCCTTACCTCCGCGAAGCAAGCCTGAAGCCGAGCTCCCTTCCGCGAGCAGGCCTCTTTCGCCCAGAGAGAAAGCTTGGCCGCGGCGGGGGTGGCGGAAGCCTCAGGGAGGCTGCGTGCCGGGCCTCAGGTCGGGGGCCGTCCTAGAAGGAGGCCCCCGACCTGGGCCTCAGCGAAGCCCTTCGCAAGGGCGTCGGAAGCGGCTCCTGCCCCGCCCGTGACGCGGGACCCACGGCAGAGCAAACACACTCGTGGTGAGGGCACGGGAGGCCTTCTGACAGCAGCGCCGCTTCCCTCAGCCGGGCGCCCGCCCTCAGTCGAACCCACCGGAGCCCGCGTTCGGAGTGCACCGAGCTGAACACCCGGCTCTCGGCGAGGTCGTGACGGCGACGCCGGCCTGCAGGCCAAACTCTCTGGGGGCGCCCTGAGCTGGGAGGCTCGCCCGAAACGGACGGGGGAAGCGCCGAGCCCCTGCCACGGGATTGCTTCAGGACGACGCATTGGCCCAGCAAGCCCCACTCTGTCCCGGGAAGAGAGAAGCGGCTCTGGCACCTAGAAGCACGGGGCAAGGCACCCAACCGTCAGCTCTTGGATCGCGCTTCCCGGAGGGGGCCCTTTCACCTCGCCATTCCCCGAACGCACAACGCCTTCTCTCAGACGCGGAGGAAGACGTGCACACGCTGCCGCCTTGGGCCTCCACTCCAGGGACCTGCGGGTGCCGCCAGCACCTCCGGGGCGACAGCGGGCTGCGCGGTGTCAAGGTCGACACACGCCCGGGCCTGGCAACCGAAGGAGACAGCTCCTCCCTGGGTTCCGTGCAACACGGTGCTGCCGGGAAAACGTCCGCCCAGGGAAAGATGAGTGCGAACAGAGAAGCGGGGAGGAGAGATGAAGGGCGCGCTTCGTGAGGCACGAGGGTCCGGGCTGTGGGGCCGGCCTCTCCCGGGCCGGCGCCTCACGTCCTACACGGGGAAGCCGTTGGCTGGCTCGCCGGGGGTTGGACCCGCTGAGGTCCAGGCCCCCGACCTCCCTGTGCGAAACAAGGCAGGGTGGAATGCCATCCCCGTCCACGTCCACACACACGTCGCTCCACGGAGAAGGAGGCCTTCTCAACGCTTAGCCCGGAAACCTCGAGTGAGCACCGCAGCCTTACCTCCGCGAAGCAAGCCTGAAGCCGAGCTCCCTTCCGCGAGCAGGCCTCTTTCGCCCAGAGAGAAAGCTTGGCCGCGGCGGGGGTGGCGGAAGCCTCAGGGAGGCTGCGTGCCGGGCCTCAGGTCGGGGGCCGTCCTAGAAGGAGGCCCCCGACCTGGGCCTCAGCGAAGCCCTTCGCAAGGGCGTCGGAAGCGGCTCCTGCCCCGCCCGTGACGCGGGACCCACGGCAGAGCAAACACACTCGTGGTGAGGGCACGGGAGGCCTTCTGACAGCAGCGCCGCTTCCCTCAGCCGGTCGCCCGCCCTCAGTCGAACCCACCGGAGCCCGCGTTCGGAGTGCACCGAGCTGAACACCCGGCTCTCGGCGAGGTCGTGACGGCGACGCCGGCCTGCAGGCCAAACTCTCTGGGGGCGCCCTGAGCTGGGAGGCTCGCCCGAAACGGAAGGGGGAAGCGCCGAGCCCCTGCCACGGGATTGCTTCAGGACGACGCATTGGCCCAGCAAGCCCCACTCTGTCCCGGGAAGAGAGAAGCGGCTCTGGCACCTAGAAGCACGGGGCAAGGCACCCAACCCTCAGCTCTTGGATGGCGCTTCCCGGAGGGGGCCCTTTCACCTCGCCATTCCCCGAACGCACAACGCCTTCTCTCAGACGCGGAGGAAGACGTGCACACGCTGCCGCCTTGGGCCTCCACTCCAGGGACCTGCGGGTGCCGCCAGCACCTCCGGGGCGACAGCGGGCTGCGCGGTGTCAAGGTCGACACACGCCCGGGCCTGGCAACCGAAGGAGACAGCTCCTCCCTGGGTTCCGTGCAACACGGTGCTGCCGGGAAAACGTCCGCCCAGGGAAAGATGAGTGCGAACAGAGAAGCGGGGAGGAGAGATGAAGGGCGCGCTTCGTGAGGCACGAGGGTCCGGGCTGTGGGGCCGGCCTCTCCCGGGCCGGCGCCTCACGTCCTACACGGGGAAGCCGTTGGCTGGCTCGCCGGGGGTTGGACCCGCTGAGGTCCAGGCCCCCGACCTCCCTGTGCGAAACAAGGCAGGGTGGAATGCCATCCCCGTCCACGTCCACACACACGTCGCTCCACGGAGAAGGAGGCCTTCTCAACGCTTAGCCCGGAAACCTCGAGTGAGCACCGCAGCCTTACCTCCGCGAAGCAAGCCTGAAGCCGAGCTCCCTTCCGCGAGCAGGCCTCTTTCGCCCAGAGAGAAAGCTTGGCCGCGGCGGGGGTGGCGGAAGCCTCAGGGAGGCTGCGTGCCGGGCCTCAGGTCGGGGGCCGTCCTAGAAGGAGGCCCCCGACCTGGGCCTCAGCGAAGCCCTTCGCAAGGGCGTCGGAAGCGGCTCCTGCCCCGACCGTGACGCGGGACCCACGGCAGAGCAAACACACTCGTGGTGAGGGCACGGGAGGCCTTCTGACAGCAGCGCCGCTTCCCTCAGCCGGGCGCCCGCCCTCAGTCGAACCCACCGGAGCCCGCGTTCGGAGTGCACCGAGCTGAACACCCGGCTCTCGGCGAGGTCGTGACGGCGACGCCGGCCTGCAGGCCAAACTCTCTGGGGGCGCCCTGAGCTGGGAGGCTCGCCCGAAACGGAAGGGGGAAGCGCCGAGCCCCTGCCACGGGATTGCTTCAGGACGACGCATTGGCCCAGCAAGCCCCACTCTGTCCCGGGAAGAGAGAAGCGGCTCTGGCACCTAGAAGCACGGGGCAAGGCACCCAACCCTCAGCTCTAGGATGGCGCTTCCCGGAGGGGGCCCTTTCACCTCGCCATTCCCCGAACGCACAACGCCTTCTCTCAGACGCGGAGGAAGACGTGCACACGCTGCCGCCTTGGGCCTCCACTCCAGGGACCTGCGGGTGCCGCCAGCACCTCCGGGGCGACAGCGGGCTGCGCGGTGTCAAGGTCGACACACGCCCGGGCCTGGCAACCGAAGGAGACAGCTCCTCCCTGGGTTCCGTGCAACACGGTGCTGCCGGGAAAACGTCCGCCCAGGGAAAGATGAGTGCGAACAGAGAAGCGGGGAGGAGAGATGAAGGGCGCGCTTCGTGAGGCACGAGGGTCCGGGCTGTGGGGCCGGCCTCTCCCGGGCCGGCGCCTCACGTCCTACACGGGGAAGCCGTTGGCTGGCTCGCCGGGGGTTGGACCCGCTGAGGTCCAGGCCCCCGACCTCCCTGTGCGAAACAAGGCAGGGTGGAATGCCATCCCCGTCCACGTCCACACACACGTCGCTCCACGGAGAAGGAGGCCTTCTCAACGCTTAGCCCGGAAACCTCGAGTGAGCACCGCAGCCTTACCTCCGCGAAGCAAGCCTGAAGCCGAGCTCCCTTCCGCGAGCAGGCCTCTTTCGCCCAGAGAGAAAGCTTGGCCGCGGCGGGGGTGGCGGAAGCCTCAGGGAGGCTGCGTGCCGGGCCTCAGGTCGGGGGCCGTCCTAGAAGGAGGCCCCCGACCTGGGCCTCAGCGAAGCCCTTCGCAAGGGCGTCGGAAGCGGCTCCTGCCCCGACCGTGACGCGGGACCCACGGCAGAGCAAACACACTCGTGGTGAGGGCACGGGAGGCCTTCTGACAGCAGCGCCGCTTCCCTCAGCCGGGCGCCCGCCCTCAGTCGAACCCACCGGAGCCCGCGTTCGGAGTGCACCGAGCTGAACACCCGGCTCTCGGCGAGGTCGTGACGGCGACGCCGGCCTGCAGGCCAAACTCTCTGGGGGCGCCCTGAGCTGGGAGGCTCGCCCGAAACGGAAGGGGGAAGCGCCGAGCCCCTGCCACGGGATTGCTTCAGGACGACGCATTGGCCCAGCAAGCCCCACTCTGTCCCGGGAAGAGAGAAGCGGCTCTGGCACCTAGAAGCACGGGGCAAGGCACCCAACCGTCAGCTCTTGGATCGCGCTTCCCGGAGGGGGCCCTTTCACCTCGCCATTCCCCGAACGCACAACGCCTTCTCTCAGACGCGGAGGAAGACGTGCACACGCTGCCGCCTTGGGCCTCCACTCCAGGGACCTGCGGGTGCCGCCAGCACCTCCGGGGCGACAGCGGGCTGCGCGGTGTCAAGGTCGACACACGCCCGGGCCTGGCAACCGAAGGAGACAGCTCCTCCCTGGGTTCCGTGCAACACGGTGCTGCCGGGAAAACGTCCGCCCAGGGAAAGATGAGTGCGAACAGAGAAGCGGGGAGGAGAGATGAAGGGCGCGCTTCGTGAGGCACGAGGGTCCGGGCTGTGGGGCCGGCCTCTCCCGGGCCGGCGCCTCACGTCCTACACGGGGAAGCCGTTGGCTGGCTCGCCGGGGGTTGGACCCGCTGAGGTCCAGGCCCCCGACCTCCCTGTGCGAAACAAGGCAGGGTGGAATGCCATCCCCGTCCACGTCCACACACACGTCGCTCCACGGAGAAGGAGGCCTTCTCAACGCTTAGCCCGGAAACCTCGAGTGAGCACCGCAGCCTTACCTCCGCGAAGCAAGCCTGAAGCCGAGCTCCCTTCCGCGAGCAGGCCTCTTTCGCCCAGAGAGAAAGCTTGGCCGCGGCGGGGGTGGCGGAAGCCTCAGGGAGGCTGCGTGCCGGGCCTCAGGTCGGGGGCCGTCCTAGAAGGAGGCCCCCGACCTGGGCCTCAGCGAAGCCCTTCGCAAGGGCGTCGGAAGCGGCTCCTGCCCCGCCCGTGACGCGGGACCCACGGCAGAGCAAACACACTCGTGGTGAGGGCACGGGAGGCCTTCTGACAGCAGCGCCGCTTCCCTCAGCCGGGCGCCCGCCCTCAGTCGAACCCACCGGAGCCCGCGTTCGGAGTGCACCGAGCTGAACACCCGGCTCTCGGCGAGGTCGTGACGGCGACGCCGGCCTGCAGGCCAAACTCTCTGGGGGCGCCCTGAGCTGGGAGGCTCGCCCGAAACGGACGGGGGAAGCGCCGAGCCCCTGCCACGGGATTGCTTCAGGACGACGCATTGGCCCAGCAAGCCCCACTCTGTCCCGGGAAGAGAGAAGCGGCTCTGGCACCTAGAAGCACGGGGCAAGGCACCCAACCGTCAGCTCTTGGATCGCGCTTCCCGGAGGGGGCCCTTTCACCTCGCCATTCCCCGAACGCACAACGCCTTCTCTCAGACGCGGAGGAAGACGTGCACACGCTGCCGCCTTGGGCCTCCACTCCAGGGACCTGCGGGTGCCGCCAGCACCTCCGGGGCGACAGCGGGCTGCGCGGTGTCAAGGTCGACACACGCCCGGGCCTGGCAACCGAAGGAGACAGCTCCTCCCTGGGTTCCGTGCAACACGGTGCTGCCGGGAAAACGTCCGCCCAGGGAAAGATGAGTGCGAACAGAGAAGCGGGGAGGAGAGATGAAGGGCGCGCTTCGTGAGGCACGAGGGTCCGGGCTGTGGGGCCGGCCTCTCCCGGGCCGGCGCCTCACGTCCTACACGGGGAAGCCGTTGGCTGGCTCGCCGGGGGTTGGACCCGCTGAGGTCCAGGCCCCCGACCTCCCTGTGCGAAACAAGGCAGGGTGGAATGCCATCCCCGTCCACGTCCACACACACGTCGCTCCACGGAGAAGGAGGCCTTCTCAACGCTTAGCCCGGAAACCTCGAGTGAGCACCGCAGCCTTACCTCCGCGAAGCAAGCCTGAAGCCGAGCTCCCTTCCGCGAGCAGGCCTCTTTCGCCCAGAGAGAAAGCTTGGCCGCGGCGGGGGTGGCGGAAGCCTCAGGGAGGCTGCGTGCCGGGCCTCAGGTCGGGGGCCGTCCTAGAAGGAGGCCCCCGACCTGGGCCTCAGCGAAGCCCTTCGCAAGGGCGTCGGAAGCGGCTCCTGCCCCGCCCGTGACGCGGGACCCACGGCAGAGCAAACACACTCGTGGTGAGGGCACGGGAGGCCTTCTGACAGCAGCGCCGCTTCCCTCAGCCGGTCGCCCGCCCTCAGTCGAACCCACCGGAGCCCGCGTTCGGAGTGCACCGAGCTGAACACCCGGCTCTCGGCGAGGTCGTGACGGCGACGCCGGCCTGCAGGCCAAACTCTCTGGGGGCGCCCTGAGCTGGGAGGCTCGCCCGAAACGGACGGGGGAAGCGCCGAGCCCCTGCCACGGGATTGCTTCAGGACGACGCATTGGCCCAGCAAGCCCCACTCTGTCCCGGGAAGAGAGAAGCGGCTCTGGCACCTAGAAGCACGGGGCAAGGCACCCAACCGTCAGCTCTTGGATCGCGCTTCCCGGAGGGGGCCCTTTCACCTCGCCATTCCCCGAACGCACAACGCCTTCTCTCAGACGCGGAGGAAGACGTGCACACGCTGCCGCCTTGGGCCTCCACTCCAGGGACCTGCGGGTGCCGCCAGCACCTCCGGGGCGACAGCGGGCTGCGCGGTGTCAAGGTCGACACACGCCCGGGCCTGGCAACCGAAGGAGACAGCTCCTCCCTGGGTTCCGTGCAACACGGTGCTGCCGGGAAAACGTCCGCCCAGGGAAAGATGAGTGCGAACAGAGAAGCGGGGAGGAGAGATGAAGGGCGCGCTTCGTGAGGCACGAGGGTCCGGGCTGTGGGGCCGGCCTCTCCCGGGCCGGCGCCTCACGTCCTACACGGGGAAGCCGTTGGCTGGCTCGCCGGGGGTTGGACCCGCTGAGGTCCAGGCCCCCGACCTCCCTGTGCGAAACAAGGCAGGGTGGAATGCCATCCCCGTCCACGTCCACACACACGTCGCTCCACGGAGAAGGAGGCCTTCTCAACGCTTAGCCCGGAAACCTCGAGTGAGCACCGCAGCCTTACCTCCGCGAAGCAAGCCTGAAGCCGAGCTCCCTTCCGCGAGCAGGCCTCTTTCGCCCAGAGAGAAAGCTTGGCCGCGGCGGGGGTGGCGGAAGCCTCAGGGAGGCTGCGTGCCGGGCCTCAGGTCGGGGGCCGTCCTAGAAGGAGGCCCCCGACCTGGGCCTCAGCGAAGCCCTTCGCAAGGGCGTCGGAAGCGGCTCCTGCCCCGCCCGTGACGCGGGACCCACGGCAGAGCAAACACACTCGTGGTGAGGGCACGGGAGGCCTTCTGACAGCAGCGCCGCTTCCCTCAGCCGGGCGCCCGCCCTCAGTCGAACCCACCGGAGCCCGCGTTCGGAGTGCACCGAGCTGAACACCCGGCTCTCGGCGAGGTCGTGACGGCGACGCCGGCCTGCAGGCCAAACTCTCTGGGGGCGCCCTGAGCTGGGAGGCTCGCCCGAAACGGAAGGGGGAAGCGCCGAGCCCCTGCCACGGGATTGCTTCAGGACGACGCATTGGCCCAGCAAGCCCCACTCTGTCCCGGGAAGAGAGAAGCGGCTCTGGCACCTAGAAGCACGGGGCAAGGCACCCAACCGTCAGCTCTTGGATCGCGCTTCCCGGAGGGGGCCCTTTCACCTCGCCATTCCCCGAACGCACAACGCCTTCTCTCAGACGCGGAGGAAGACGTGCACACGCTGCCGCCTTGGGCCTCCACTCCAGGGACCTGCGGGTGCCGCCAGCACCTCCGGGGCGACAGCGGGCTGCGCGGTGTCAAGGTCGACACACGCCCGGGCCTGGCAACCGAAGGAGACAGCTCCTCCCTGGGTTCCGTGCAACACGGTGCTGCCGGGAAAACGTCCGCCCAGGGAAAGATGAGTGCGAACAGAGAAGCGGGGAGGAGAGATGAAGGGCGCGCTTCGTGAGGCACGAGGGTCCGGGCTGTGGGGCCGGCCTCTCCCGGGCCGGCGCCTCACGTCCTACACGGGGAAGCCGTTGGCTGGCTCGCCGGGGGTTGGACCCGCTGAGGTCCAGGCCCCCGACCTCCCTGTGCGAAACAAGGCAGGGCGGAATGCCATCCCCGTCCACGTCCACACACACGTCGCTCCACGGAGAAGGAGGCCTTCTCAACGCTTAGCCCGGAAACCTCGAGTGAGCACCGCAGCCTTACCTCCGCGAAGCAAGCCTGAAGCCGAGCTCCCTTCCGCGAGCAGGCCTCTTTCGCCCAGAGAGAAAGCTTGGCCGCGGCGGGGGTGGCGGAAGCCTCAGGGAGGCTGCGTGCCGGGCCTCAGGTCGGGGGCCGTCCTAGAAGGAGGCCCCCGACCTGGGCCTCAGCGAAGCCCTTCGCAAGGGCGTCGGAAGCGGCTCCTGCCCCGCCCGTGACGCGGGACCCACGGCAGAGCAAACACACTCGTGGTGAGGGCACGGGAGGCCTTCTGACAGCAGCGCCGCTTCCCTCAGCCGGGCGCCCGCCCTCAGTCGAACCCACCGGAGCCCGCGTTCGGAGTGCACCGAGCTGAACACCCGGCTCTCGGCGAGGTCGTGACGGCGACGCCGGCCTGCAGGCCAAACTCTCTGGGGGCGCCCTGAGCTGGGAGGCTCGCCCGAAACGGAAGGGGGAAGCGCCGAGCCCCTGCCACGGGATTGCTTCAGGACGACGCATTGGCCCAGCAAGCCCCACTCTGTCCCGGGAAGAGAGAAGCGGCTCTGGCACCTAGAAGCACGGGGCAAGGCACCCAACCCTCAGCTCTTGGATCGCGCTTCCCGGAGGGGGCCCTTTCACCTCGCCATTCCCCGAACGCACAACGCCTTCTCTCAGACGCGGAGGAAGACGTGCACACGCTGCCGCCTTGGGCCTCCACTCCAGGGACCTGCGGGTGCCGCCAGCACCTCCGGGGCGACAGCGGGCTGCGCGGTGTCAAGGTCGACACACGCCCGGGCCTGGCAACCGAAGGAGACAGCTCCTCCCTGGGTTCCGTGCAACACGGTGCTGCCGGGAAAACGTCCGCCCAGGGAAAGATGAGTGCGAACAGAGAAGCGGGGAGGAGAGATGAAGGGCGCGCTTCGTGAGGCACGAGGGTCCGGGCTGTGGGGCCGGCCTCTCCCGGGCCGGCGCCTCACGTCCTACACGGGGAAGCCGTTGGCTGGCTCGCCGGGGGTTGGACCCGCTGAGGTCCAGGCCCCCGACCTCCCTGTGCGAAACAAGGCAGGGCGGAATGCCATCCCCGTCCACGTCCACACACACGTCGCTCCACGGAGAAGGAGGCCTTCTCAACGCTTAGCCCGGAAACCTCGAGTGAGCACCGCAGCCTTACCTCCGCGAAGCAAGCCTGAAGCCGAGCTCCCTTCCGCGAGCAGGCCTCTTTCGCCCAGAGAGAAAGCTTGGCCGCGGCGGGGGTGGCGGAAGCCTCAGGGAGGCTGCGTGCCGGGCCTCAGGTCGGGGGCCGTCCTAGAAGGAGGCCCCCGACCTGGGCCTCAGCGAAGCCCTTCGCAAGGGCGTCGGAAGCGGCTCCTGCCCCGCCCGTGACGCGGGACCCACGGCAGAGCAAACACACTCGTGGTGAGGGCACGGGAGGCCTTCTGACAGCAGCGCCGCTTCCCTCAGCCGGGCGCCCGCCCTCAGTCGAACCCACCGGAGCCCGCGTTCGGAGTGCACCGAGCTGAACACCCGGCTCTCGGCGAGGTCGTGACGGCGACGCCGGCCTGCAGGCCAAACTCTCTGGGGGCGCCCTGAGCTGGGAGGCTCGCCCGAAACGGAAGGGGGAAGCGCCGAGCCCCTGCCACGGGATTGCTTCAGGACGACGCATTGGCCCAGCAAGCCCCACTCTGTCCCGGGAAGAGAGAAGCGGCTCTGGCACCTAGAAGCACGGGGCAAGGCACCCAACCCTCAGCTCTTGGATCGCGCTTCCCGGAGGGGGCCCTTTCACCTCGCCATTCCCCGAACGCACAACGCCTTCTCTCAGACGCGGAGGAAGACGTGCACACGCTGCCGCCTTGGGCCTCCACTCCAGGGACCTGCGGGTGCCGCCAGCACCTCCGGGGCGACAGCGGGCTGCGCGGTGTCAAGGTCGACACACGCCCGGGCCTGGCAACCGAAGGAGACAGCTCCTCCCTGGGTTCCGTGCAACACGGTGCTGCCGGGAAAACGTCCGCCCAGGGAAAGATGAGTGCGAACAGAGAAGCGGGGAGGAGAGATGAAGGGCGCGCTTCGTGAGGCACGAGGGTCCGGGCTGTGGGGCCGGCCTCTCCCGGGCCGGCGCCTCACGTCCTACACGGGGAAGCCGTTGGCTGGCTCGCCGGGGGTTGGACCCGCTGAGGTCCAGGCCCCCGACCTCCCTGTGCGAAACAAGGCAGGGTGGAATGCCATCCCCGTCCACGTCCACACACACGTCGCTCCACGGAGAAGGAGGCCTTCTCAACGCTTAGCCCGGAAACCTCGAGTGAGCACCGCAGCCTTACCTCCGCGAAGCAAGCCTGAAGCCGAGCTCCCTTCCGCGAGCAGGCCTCTTTCGCCCAGAGAGAAAGCTTGGCCGCGGCGGGGGTGGCGGAAGCCTCAGGGAGGCTGCGTGCCGGGCCTCAGGTCGGGGGCCGTCCTAGAAGGAGGCCCCCGACCTGGGCCTCAGCGAAGCCCTTCGCAAGGGCGTCGGAAGCGGCTCCTGCCCCGCCCGTGACGCGGGACCCACGGCAGAGCAAACACACTCGTGGTGAGGGCACGGGAGGCCTTCTGACAGCAGCGCCGCTTCCCTCAGCCGGGCGCCCGCCCTCAGTCGAACCCACCGGAGCCCGCGTTCGGAGTGCACCGAGCTGAACACCCGGCTCTCGGCGAGGTCGTGACGGCGACGCCGGCCTGCAGGCCAAACTCTCTGGGGGCGCCCTGAGCTGGGAGGCTCGCCCGAAACGGAAGGGGGAAGCGCCGAGCCCCTGCCACGGGATTGCTTCAGGACGACGCATTGGCCCAGCAAGCCCCACTCTGTCCCGGGAAGAGAGAAGCGGCTCTGGCACCTAGAAGCACGGGGCAAGGCACCCAACCCTCAGCTCTTGGATCGCGCTTCCCGGAGGGGGCCCTTTCACCTCGCCATTCCCCGAACGCACAACGCCTTCTCTCAGACGCGGAGGAAGACGTGCACACGCTGCCGCCTTGGGCCTCCACTCCAGGGACCTGCGGGTGCCGCCAGCACCTCCGGGGCGACAGCGGGCTGCGCGGTGTCAAGGTCGACACACGCCCGGGCCTGGCAACCGAAGGAGACAGCTCCTCCCTGGGTTCCGTGCAACACGGTGCTGCCGGGAAAACGTCCGCCCAGGGAAAGATGAGTGCGAACAGAGAAGCGGGGAGGAGAGATGAAGGGCGCGCTTCGTGAGGCACGAGGGTCCGGGCTGTGGGGCCGGCCTCTCCCGGGCCGGCGCCTCACGTCCTACACGGGGAAGCCGTTGGCTGGCTCGCCGGGGGTTGGACCCGCTGAGGTCCAGGCCCCCGACCTCCCTGTGCGAAACAAGGCAGGGCGGAATGCCATCCCCGTCCACGTCCACACACACGTCGCTCCACGGAGAAGGAGGCCTTCTCAACGCTTAGCCCGGAAACCTCGAGTGAGCACCGCAGCCTTACCTCCGCGAAGCAAGCCTGAAGCCGAGCTCCCTTCCGCGAGCAGGCCTCTTTCGCCCAGAGAGAAAGCTTGGCCGCGGCGGGGGTGGCGGAAGCCTCAGGGAGGCTGCGTGCCGGGCCTCAGGTCGGGGGCCGTCCTAGAAGGAGGCCCCCGACCTGGGCCTCAGCGAAGCCCTTCGCAAGGGCGTCGGAAGCGGCTCCTGCCCCGACCGTGACGCGGGACCCACGGCAGAGCAAACACACTCGTGGTGAGGGCACGGGAGGCCTTCTGACAGCAGCGCCGCTTCCCTCAGCCGGTCGCCCGCCCTCAGTCGAACCCACCGGAGCCCGCGTTCGGAGTGCACCGAGCTGAACACCCGGCTCTCGGCGAGGTCGTGACGGCGACGCCGGCCTGCAGGCCAAACTCTCTGGGGGCGCCCTGAGCTGGGAGGCTCGCCCGAAACGGAAGGGGGAAGCGCCGAGCCCCTGCCACGGGATTGCTTCAGGACGACGCATTGGCCCAGCAAGCCCCACTCTGTCCCGGGAAGAGAGAAGCGGCTCTGGCACCTAGAAGCACGGGGCAAGGCACCCAACCCTCAGCTCTTGGATGGCGCTTCCCGGAGGGGGCCCTTTCACCTCGCCATTCCCCGAACGCACAACGCCTTCTCTCAGACGCGGAGGAAGACGTGCACACGCTGCCGCCTTGGGCCTCCACTCCAGGGACCTGCGGGTGCCGCCAGCACCTCCGGGGCGACAGCGGGCTGCGCGGTGTCAAGGTCGACACACGCCCGGGCCTGGCAACCGAAGGAGACAGCTCCTCCCTGGGTTCCGTGCAACACGGTGCTGCCGGGAAAACGTCCGCCCAGGGAAAGATGAGTGCGAACAGAGAAGCGGGGAGGAGAGATGAAGGGCGCGCTTCGTGAGGCACGAGGGTCCGGGCTGTGGGGCCGGCCTCTCCCGGGCCGGCGCCTCACGTCCTACACGGGGAAGCCGTTGGCTGGCTCGCCGGGGGTTGGACCCGCTGAGGTCCAGGCCCCCGACCTCCCTGTGCGAAACAAGGCAGGGTGGAATGCCATCCCCGTCCACGTCCACACACACGTCGCTCCACGGAGAAGGAGGCCTTCTCAACGCTTAGCCCGGAAACCTCGAGTGAGCACCGCAGCCTTACCTCCGCGAAGCAAGCCTGAAGCCGAGCTCCCTTCCGCGAGCAGGCCTCTTTCGCCCAGAGAGAAAGCTTGGCCGCGGCGGGGGTGGCGGAAGCCTCAGGGAGGCTGCGTGCCGGGCCTCAGGTCGGGGGCCGTCCTAGAAGGAGGCCCCCGACCTGGGCCTCAGCGAAGCCCTTCGCAAGGGCGTCGGAAGCGGCTCCTGCCCCGACCGTGACGCGGGACCCACGGCAGAGCAAACACACTCGTGGTGAGGGCACGGGAGGCCTTCTGACAGCAGCGCCGCTTCCCTCAGCCGGGCGCCCGCCCTCAGTCGAACCCACCGGAGCCCGCGTTCGGAGTGCACCGAGCTGAACACCCGGCTCTCGGCGAGGTCGTGACGGCGACGCCGGCCTGCAGGCCAAACTCTCTGGGGGCGCCCTGAGCTGGGAGGCTCGCCCGAAACGGAAGGGGGAAGCGCCGAGCCCCTGCCACGGGATTGCTTCAGGACGACGCATTGGCCCAGCAAGCCCCACTCTGTCCCGGGAAGAGAGAAGCGGCTCTGGCACCTAGAAGCACGGGGCAAGGCACCCAACCCTCAGCTCTAGGATGGCGCTTCCCGGAGGGGGCCCTTTCACCTCGCCATTCCCCGAACGCACAACGCCTTCTCTCAGACGCGGAGGAAGACGTGCACACGCTGCCGCCTTGGGCCTCCACTCCAGGGACCTGCGGGTGCCGCCAGCACCTCCGGGGCGACAGCGGGCTGCGCGGTGTCAAGGTCGACACACGCCCGGGCCTGGCAACCGAAGGAGACAGCTCCTCCCTGGGTTCCGTGCAACACGGTGCTGCCGGGAAAACGTCCGCCCAGGGAAAGATGAGTGCGAACAGAGAAGCGGGGAGGAGAGATGAAGGGCGCGCTTCGTGAGGCACGAGGGTCCGGGCTGTGGGGCCGGCCTCTCCCGGGCCGGCGCCTCACGTCCTACACGGGGAAGCCGTTGGCTGGCTCGCCGGGGGTTGGACCCGCTGAGGTCCAGGCCCCCGACCTCCCTGTGCGAAACAAGGCAGGGTGGAATGCCATCCCCGTCCACGTCCACACACACGTCGCTCCACGGAGAAGGAGGCCTTCTCAACGCTTAGCCCGGAAACCTCGAGTGAGCACCGCAGCCTTACCTCCGCGAAGCAAGCCTGAAGCCGAGCTCCCTTCCGCGAGCAGGCCTCTTTCGCCCAGAGAGAAAGCTTGGCCGCGGCGGGGGTGGCGGAAGCCTCAGGGAGGCTGCGTGCCGGGCCTCAGGTCGGGGGCCGTCCTAGAAGGAGGCCCCCGACCTGGGCCTCAGCGAAGCCCTTCGCAAGGGCGTCGGAAGCGGCTCCTGCCCCGACCGTGACGCGGGACCCACGGCAGAGCAAACACACTCGTGGTGAGGGCACGGGAGGCCTTCTGACAGCAGCGCCGCTTCCCTCAGCCGGGCGCCCGCCCTCAGTCGAACCCACCGGAGCCCGCGTTCGGAGTGCACCGAGCTGAACACCCGGCTCTCGGCGAGGTCGTGACGGCGACGCCGGCCTGCAGGCCAAACTCTCTGGGGGCGCCCTGAGCTGGGAGGCTCGCCCGAAACGGAAGGGGGAAGCGCCGAGCCCCTGCCACGGGATTGCTTCAGGACGACGCATTGGCCCAGCAAGCCCCACTCTGTCCCGGGAAGAGAGAAGCGGCTCTGGCACCTAGAAGCACGGGGCAAGGCACCCAACCGTCAGCTCTTGGATCGCGCTTCCCGGAGGGGGCCCTTTCACCTCGCCATTCCCCGAACGCACAACGCCTTCTCTCAGACGCGGAGGAAGACGTGCACACGCTGCCGCCTTGGGCCTCCACTCCAGGGACCTGCGGGTGCCGCCAGCACCTCCGGGGCGACAGCGGGCTGCGCGGTGTCAAGGTCGACACACGCCCGGGCCTGGCAACCGAAGGAGACAGCTCCTCCCTGGGTTCCGTGCAACACGGTGCTGCCGGGAAAACGTCCGCCCAGGGAAAGATGAGTGCGAACAGAGAAGCGGGGAGGAGAGATGAAGGGCGCGCTTCGTGAGGCACGAGGGTCCGGGCTGTGGGGCCGGCCTCTCCCGGGCCGGCGCCTCACGTCCTACACGGGGAAGCCGTTGGCTGGCTCGCCGGGGGTTGGACCCGCTGAGGTCCAGGCCCCCGACCTCCCTGTGCGAAACAAGGCAGGGTGGAATGCCATCCCCGTCCACGTCCACACACACGTCGCTCCACGGAGAAGGAGGCCTTCTCAACGCTTAGCCCGGAAACCTCGAGTGAGCACCGCAGCCTTACCTCCGCGAAGCAAGCCTGAAGCCGAGCTCCCTTCCGCGAGCAGGCCTCTTTCGCCCAGAGAGAAAGCTTGGCCGCGGCGGGGGTGGCGGAAGCCTCAGGGAGGCTGCGTGCCGGGCCTCAGGTCGGGGGCCGTCCTAGAAGGAGGCCCCCGACCTGGGCCTCAGCGAAGCCCTTCGCAAGGGCGTCGGAAGCGGCTCCTGCCCCGCCCGTGACGCGGGACCCACGGCAGAGCAAACACACTCGTGGTGAGGGCACGGGAGGCCTTCTGACAGCAGCGCCGCTTCCCTCAGCCGGGCGCCCGCCCTCAGTCGAACCCACCGGAGCCCGCGTTCGGAGTGCACCGAGCTGAACACCCGGCTCTCGGCGAGGTCGTGACGGCGACGCCGGCCTGCAGGCCAAACTCTCTGGGGGCGCCCTGAGCTGGGAGGCTCGCCCGAAACGGACGGGGGAAGCGCCGAGCCCCTGCCACGGGATTGCTTCAGGACGACGCATTGGCCCAGCAAGCCCCACTCTGTCCCGGGAAGAGAGAAGCGGCTCTGGCACCTAGAAGCACGGGGCAAGGCACCCAACCGTCAGCTCTTGGATCGCGCTTCCCGGAGGGGGCCCTTTCACCTCGCCATTCCCCGAACGCACAACGCCTTCTCTCAGACGCGGAGGAAGACGTGCACACGCTGCCGCCTTGGGCCTCCACTCCAGGGACCTGCGGGTGCCGCCAGCACCTCCGGGGCGACAGCGGGCTGCGCGGTGTCAAGGTCGACACACGCCCGGGCCTGGCAACCGAAGGAGACAGCTCCTCCCTGGGTTCCGTGCAACACGGTGCTGCCGGGAAAACGTCCGCCCAGGGAAAGATGAGTGCGAACAGAGAAGCGGGGAGGAGAGATGAAGGGCGCGCTTCGTGAGGCACGAGGGTCCGGGCTGTGGGGCCGGCCTCTCCCGGGCCGGCGCCTCACGTCCTACACGGGGAAGCCGTTGGCTGGCTCGCCGGGGGTTGGACCCGCTGAGGTCCAGGCCCCCGACCTCCCTGTGCGAAACAAGGCAGGGTGGAATGCCATCCCCGTCCACGTCCACACACACGTCGCTCCACGGAGAAGGAGGCCTTCTCAACGCTTAGCCCGGAAACCTCGAGTGAGCACCGCAGCCTTACCTCCGCGAAGCAAGCCTGAAGCCGAGCTCCCTTCCGCGAGCAGGCCTCTTTCGCCCAGAGAGAAAGCTTGGCCGCGGCGGGGGTGGCGGAAGCCTCAGGGAGGCTGCGTGCCGGGCCTCAGGTCGGGGGCCGTCCTAGAAGGAGGCCCCCGACCTGGGCCTCAGCGAAGCCCTTCGCAAGGGCGTCGGAAGCGGCTCCTGCCCCGCCCGTGACGCGGGACCCACGGCAGAGCAAACACACTCGTGGTGAGGGCACGGGAGGCCTTCTGACAGCAGCGCCGCTTCCCTCAGCCGGTCGCCCGCCCTCAGTCGAACCCACCGGAGCCCGCGTTCGGAGTGCACCGAGCTGAACACCCGGCTCTCGGCGAGGTCGTGACGGCGACGCCGGCCTGCAGGCCAAACTCTCTGGGGGCGCCCTGAGCTGGGAGGCTCGCCCGAAACGGAAGGGGGAAGCGCCGAGCCCCTGCCACGGGATTGCTTCAGGACGACGCATTGGCCCAGCAAGCCCCACTCTGTCCCGGGAAGAGAGAAGCGGCTCTGGCACCTAGAAGCACGGGGCAAGGCACCCAACCCTCAGCTCTTGGATGGCGCTTCCCGGAGGGGGCCCTTTCACCTCGCCATTCCCCGAACGCACAACGCCTTCTCTCAGACGCGGAGGAAGACGTGCACACGCTGCCGCCTTGGGCCTCCACTCCAGGGACCTGCGGGTGCCGCCAGCACCTCCGGGGCGACAGCGGGCTGCGCGGTGTCAAGGTCGACACACGCCCGGGCCTGGCAACCGAAGGAGACAGCTCCTCCCTGGGTTCCGTGCAACACGGTGCTGCCGGGAAAACGTCCGCCCAGGGAAAGATGAGTGCGAACAGAGAAGCGGGGAGGAGAGATGAAGGGCGCGCTTCGTGAGGCACGAGGGTCCGGGCTGTGGGGCCGGCCTCTCCCGGGCCGGCGCCTCACGTCCTACACGGGGAAGCCGTTGGCTGGCTCGCCGGGGGTTGGACCCGCTGAGGTCCAGGCCCCCGACCTCCCTGTGCGAAACAAGGCAGGGTGGAATGCCATCCCCGTCCACGTCCACACACACGTCGCTCCACGGAGAAGGAGGCCTTCTCAACGCTTAGCCCGGAAACCTCGAGTGAGCACCGCAGCCTTACCTCCGCGAAGCAAGCCTGAAGCCGAGCTCCCTTCCGCGAGCAGGCCTCTTTCGCCCAGAGAGAAAGCTTGGCCGCGGCGGGGGTGGCGGAAGCCTCAGGGAGGCTGCGTGCCGGGCCTCAGGTCGGGGGCCGTCCTAGAAGGAGGCCCCCGACCTGGGCCTCAGCGAAGCCCTTCGCAAGGGCGTCGGAAGCGGCTCCTGCCCCGACCGTGACGCGGGACCCACGGCAGAGCAAACACACTCGTGGTGAGGGCACGGGAGGCCTTCTGACAGCAGCGCCGCTTCCCTCAGCCGGGCGCCCGCCCTCAGTCGAACCCACCGGAGCCCGCGTTCGGAGTGCACCGAGCTGAACACCCGGCTCTCGGCGAGGTCGTGACGGCGACGCCGGCCTGCAGGCCAAACTCTCTGGGGGCGCCCTGAGCTGGGAGGCTCGCCCGAAACGGAAGGGGGAAGCGCCGAGCCCCTGCCACGGGATTGCTTCAGGACGACGCATTGGCCCAGCAAGCCCCACTCTGTCCCGGGAAGAGAGAAGCGGCTCTGGCACCTAGAAGCACGGGGCAAGGCACCCAACCCTCAGCTCTAGGATGGCGCTTCCCGGAGGGGGCCCTTTCACCTCGCCATTCCCCGAACGCACAACGCCTTCTCTCAGACGCGGAGGAAGACGTGCACACGCTGCCGCCTTGGGCCTCCACTCCAGGGACCTGCGGGTGCCGCCAGCACCTCCGGGGCGACAGCGGGCTGCGCGGTGTCAAGGTCGACACACGCCCGGGCCTGGCAACCGAAGGAGACAGCTCCTCCCTGGGTTCCGTGCAACACGGTGCTGCCGGGAAAACGTCCGCCCAGGGAAAGATGAGTGCGAACAGAGAAGCGGGGAGGAGAGATGAAGGGCGCGCTTCGTGAGGCACGAGGGTCCGGGCTGTGGGGCCGGCCTCTCCCGGGCCGGCGCCTCACGTCCTACACGGGGAAGCCGTTGGCTGGCTCGCCGGGGGTTGGACCCGCTGAGGTCCAGGCCCCCGACCTCCCTGTGCGAAACAAGGCAGGGTGGAATGCCATCCCCGTCCACGTCCACACACACGTCGCTCCACGGAGAAGGAGGCCTTCTCAACGCTTAGCCCGGAAACCTCGAGTGAGCACCGCAGCCTTACCTCCGCGAAGCAAGCCTGAAGCCGAGCTCCCTTCCGCGAGCAGGCCTCTTTCGCCCAGAGAGAAAGCTTGGCCGCGGCGGGGGTGGCGGAAGCCTCAGGGAGGCTGCGTGCCGGGCCTCAGGTCGGGGGCCGTCCTAGAAGGAGGCCCCCGACCTGGGCCTCAGCGAAGCCCTTCGCAAGGGCGTCGGAAGCGGCTCCTGCCCCGACCGTGACGCGGGACCCACGGCAGAGCAAACACACTCGTGGTGAGGGCACGGGAGGCCTTCTGACAGCAGCGCCGCTTCCCTCAGCCGGGCGCCCGCCCTCAGTCGAACCCACCGGAGCCCGCGTTCGGAGTGCACCGAGCTGAACACCCGGCTCTCGGCGAGGTCGTGACGGCGACGCCGGCCTGCAGGCCAAACTCTCTGGGGGCGCCCTGAGCTGGGAGGCTCGCCCGAAACGGAAGGGGGAAGCGCCGAGCCCCTGCCACGGGATTGCTTCAGGACGACGCATTGGCCCAGCAAGCCCCACTCTGTCCCGGGAAGAGAGAAGCGGCTCTGGCACCTAGAAGCACGGGGCAAGGCACCCAACCCTCAGCTCTTGGATCGCGCTTCCCGGAGGGGGCCCTTTCACCTCGCCATTCCCCGAACGCACAACGCCTTCTCTCAGACGCGGAGGAAGACGTGCACACGCTGCCGCCTTGGGCCTCCACTCCAGGGACCTGCGGGTGCCGCCAGCACCTCCGGGGCGACAGCGGGCTGCGCGGTGTCAAGGTCGACACACGCCCGGGCCTGGCAACCGAAGGAGACAGCTCCTCCCTGGGTTCCGTGCAACACGGTGCTGCCGGGAAAACGTCCGCCCAGGGAAAGATGAGTGCGAACAGAGAAGCGGGGAGGAGAGATGAAGGGCGCGCTTCGTGAGGCACGAGGGTCCGGGCTGTGGGGCCGGCCTCTCCCGGGCCGGCGCCTCACGTCCTACACGGGGAAGCCGTTGGCTGGCTCGCCGGGGGTTGGACCCGCTGAGGTCCAGGCCCCCGACCTCCCTGTGCGAAACAAGGCAGGGTGGAATGCCATCCCCGTCCACGTCCACACACACGTCGCTCCACGGAGAAGGAGGCCTTCTCAACGCTTAGCCCGGAAACCTCGAGTGAGCACCGCAGCCTTACCTCCGCGAAGCAAGCCTGAAGCCGAGCTCCCTTCCGCGAGCAGGCCTCTTTCGCCCAGAGAGAAAGCTTGGCCGCGGCGGGGGTGGCGGAAGCCTCAGGGAGGCTGCGTGCCGGGCCTCAGGTCGGGGGCCGTCCTAGAAGGAGGCCCCCGACCTGGGCCTCAGCGAAGCCCTTCGCAAGGGCGTCGGAAGCGGCTCCTGCCCCGCCCGTGACGCGGGACCCACGGCAGAGCAAACACACTCGTGGTGAGGGCACGGGAGGCCTTCTGACAGCAGCGCCGCTTCCCTCAGCCGGGCGCCCGCCCTCAGTCGAACCCACCGGAGCCCGCGTTCGGAGTGCACCGAGCTGAACACCCGGCTCTCGGCGAGGTCGTGACGGCGACGCCGGCCTGCAGGCCAAACTCTCTGGGGGCGCCCTGAGCTGGGAGGCTCGCCCGAAACGGACGGGGGAAGCGCCGAGCCCCTGCCACGGGATTGCTTCAGGACGACGCATTGGCCCAGCAAGCCCCACTCTGTCCCGGGAAGAGAGAAGCGGCTCTGGCACCTAGAAGCACGGGGCAAGGCACCCAACCGTCAGCTCTTGGATCGCGCTTCCCGGAGGGGGCCCTTTCACCTCGCCATTCCCCGAACGCACAACGCCTTCTCTCAGACGCGGAGGAAGACGTGCACACGCTGCCGCCTTGGGCCTCCACTCCAGGGACCTGCGGGTGCCGCCAGCACCTCCGGGGCGACAGCGGGCTGCGCGGTGTCAAGGTCGACACACGCCCGGGCCTGGCAACCGAAGGAGACAGCTCCTCCCTGGGTTCCGTGCAACACGGTGCTGCCGGGAAAACGTCCGCCCAGGGAAAGATGAGTGCGAACAGAGAAGCGGGGAGGAGAGATGAAGGGCGCGCTTCGTGAGGCACGAGGGTCCGGGCTGTGGGGCCGGCCTCTCCCGGGCCGGCGCCTCACGTCCTACACGGGGAAGCCGTTGGCTGGCTCGCCGGGGGTTGGACCCGCTGAGGTCCAGGCCCCCGACCTCCCTGTGCGAAACAAGGCAGGGTGGAATGCCATCCCCGTCCACGTCCACACACACGTCGCTCCACGGAGAAGGAGGCCTTCTCAACGCTTAGCCCGGAAACCTCGAGTGAGCACCGCAGCCTTACCTCCGCGAAGCAAGCCTGAAGCCGAGCTCCCTTCCGCGAGCAGGCCTCTTTCGCCCAGAGAGAAAGCTTGGCCGCGGCGGGGGTGGCGGAAGCCTCAGGGAGGCTGCGTGCCGGGCCTCAGGTCGGGGGCCGTCCTAGAAGGAGGCCCCCGACCTGGGCCTCAGCGAAGCCCTTCGCAAGGGCGTCGGAAGCGGCTCCTGCCCCGCCCGTGACGCGGGACCCACGGCAGAGCAAACACACTCGTGGTGAGGGCACGGGAGGCCTTCTGACAGCAGCGCCGCTTCCCTCAGCCGGTCGCCCGCCCTCAGTCGAACCCACCGGAGCCCGCGTTCGGAGTGCACCGAGCTGAACACCCGGCTCTCGGCGAGGTCGTGACGGCGACGCCGGCCTGCAGGCCAAACTCTCTGGGGGCGCCCTGAGCTGGGAGGCTCGCCCGAAACGGACGGGGGAAGCGCCGAGCCCCTGCCACGGGATTGCTTCAGGACGACGCATTGGCCCAGCAAGCCCCACTCTGTCCCGGGAAGAGAGAAGCGGCTCTGGCACCTAGAAGCACGGGGCAAGGCACCCAACCGTCAGCTCTTGGATCGCGCTTCCCGGAGGGGGCCCTTTCACCTCGCCATTCCCCGAACGCACAACGCCTTCTCTCAGACGCGGAGGAAGACGTGCACACGCTGCCGCCTTGGGCCTCCACTCCAGGGACCTGCGGGTGCCGCCAGCACCTCCGGGGCGACAGCGGGCTGCGCGGTGTCAAGGTCGACACACGCCCGGGCCTGGCAACCGAAGGAGACAGCTCCTCCCTGGGTTCCGTGCAACACGGTGCTGCCGGGAAAACGTCCGCCCAGGGAAAGATGAGTGCGAACAGAGAAGCGGGGAGGAGAGATGAAGGGCGCGCTTCGTGAGGCACGAGGGTCCGGGCTGTGGGGCCGGCCTCTCCCGGGCCGGCGCCTCACGTCCTACACGGGGAAGCCGTTGGCTGGCTCGCCGGGGGTTGGACCCGCTGAGGTCCAGGCCCCCGACCTCCCTGTGCGAAACAAGGCAGGGTGGAATGCCATCCCCGTCCACGTCCACACACACGTCGCTCCACGGAGAAGGAGGCCTTCTCAACGCTTAGCCCGGAAACCTCGAGTGAGCACCGCAGCCTTACCTCCGCGAAGCAAGCCTGAAGCCGAGCTCCCTTCCGCGAGCAGGCCTCTTTCGCCCAGAGAGAAAGCTTGGCCGCGGCGGGGGTGGCGGAAGCCTCAGGGAGGCTGCGTGCCGGGCCTCAGGTCGGGGGCCGTCCTAGAAGGAGGCCCCCGACCTGGGCCTCAGCGAAGCCCTTCGCAAGGGCGTCGGAAGCGGCTCCTGCCCCGCCCGTGACGCGGGACCCACGGCAGAGCAAACACACTCGTGGTGAGGGCACGGGAGGCCTTCTGACAGCAGCGCCGCTTCCCTCAGCCGGGCGCCCGCCCTCAGTCGAACCCACCGGAGCCCGCGTTCGGAGTGCACCGAGCTGAACACCCGGCTCTCGGCGAGGTCGTGACGGCGACGCCGGCCTGCAGGCCAAACTCTCTGGGGGCGCCCTGAGCTGGGAGGCTCGCCCGAAACGGAAGGGGGAAGCGCCGAGCCCCTGCCACGGGATTGCTTCAGGACGACGCATTGGCCCAGCAAGCCCCACTCTGTCCCGGGAAGAGAGAAGCGGCTCTGGCACCTAGAAGCACGGGGCAAGGCACCCAACCGTCAGCTCTTGGATCGCGCTTCCCGGAGGGGGCCCTTTCACCTCGCCATTCCCCGAACGCACAACGCCTTCTCTCAGACGCGGAGGAAGACGTGCACACGCTGCCGCCTTGGGCCTCCACTCCAGGGACCTGCGGGTGCCGCCAGCACCTCCGGGGCGACAGCGGGCTGCGCGGTGTCAAGGTCGACACACGCCCGGGCCTGGCAACCGAAGGAGACAGCTCCTCCCTGGGTTCCGTGCAACACGGTGCTGCCGGGAAAACGTCCGCCCAGGGAAAGATGAGTGCGAACAGAGAAGCGGGGAGGAGAGATGAAGGGCGCGCTTCGTGAGGCACGAGGGTCCGGGCTGTGGGGCCGGCCTCTCCCGGGCCGGCGCCTCACGTCCTACACGGGGAAGCCGTTGGCTGGCTCGCCGGGGGTTGGACCCGCTGAGGTCCAGGCCCCCGACCTCCCTGTGCGAAACAAGGCAGGGCGGAATGCCATCCCCGTCCACGTCCACACACACGTCGCTCCACGGAGAAGGAGGCCTTCTCAACGCTTAGCCCGGAAACCTCGAGTGAGCACCGCAGCCTTACCTCCGCGAAGCAAGCCTGAAGCCGAGCTCCCTTCCGCGAGCAGGCCTCTTTCGCCCAGAGAGAAAGCTTGGCCGCGGCGGGGGTGGCGGAAGCCTCAGGGAGGCTGCGTGCCGGGCCTCAGGTCGGGGGCCGTCCTAGAAGGAGGCCCCCGACCTGGGCCTCAGCGAAGCCCTTCGCAAGGGCGTCGGAAGCGGCTCCTGCCCCGCCCGTGACGCGGGACCCACGGCAGAGCAAACACACTCGTGGTGAGGGCACGGGAGGCCTTCTGACAGCAGCGCCGCTTCCCTCAGCCGGGCGCCCGCCCTCAGTCGAACCCACCGGAGCCCGCGTTCGGAGTGCACCGAGCTGAACACCCGGCTCTCGGCGAGGTCGTGACGGCGACGCCGGCCTGCAGGCCAAACTCTCTGGGGGCGCCCTGAGCTGGGAGGCTCGCCCGAAACGGAAGGGGGAAGCGCCGAGCCCCTGCCACGGGATTGCTTCAGGACGACGCATTGGCCCAGCAAGCCCCACTCTGTCCCGGGAAGAGAGAAGCGGCTCTGGCACCTAGAAGCACGGGGCAAGGCACCCAACCCTCAGCTCTTGGATCGCGCTTCCCGGAGGGGGCCCTTTCACCTCGCCATTCCCCGAACGCACAACGCCTTCTCTCAGACGCGGAGGAAGACGTGCACACGCTGCCGCCTTGGGCCTCCACTCCAGGGACCTGCGGGTGCCGCCAGCACCTCCGGGGCGACAGCGGGCTGCGCGGTGTCAAGGTCGACACACGCCCGGGCCTGGCAACCGAAGGAGACAGCTCCTCCCTGGGTTCCGTGCAACACGGTGCTGCCGGGAAAACGTCCGCCCAGGGAAAGATGAGTGCGAACAGAGAAGCGGGGAGGAGAGATGAAGGGCGCGCTTCGTGAGGCACGAGGGTCCGGGCTGTGGGGCCGGCCTCTCCCGGGCCGGCGCCTCACGTCCTACACGGGGAAGCCGTTGGCTGGCTCGCCGGGGGTTGGACCCGCTGAGGTCCAGGCCCCCGACCTCCCTGTGCGAAACAAGGCAGGGCGGAATGCCATCCCCGTCCACGTCCACACACACGTCGCTCCACGGAGAAGGAGGCCTTCTCAACGCTTAGCCCGGAAACCTCGAGTGAGCACCGCAGCCTTACCTCCGCGAAGCAAGCCTGAAGCCGAGCTCCCTTCCGCGAGCAGGCCTCTTTCGCCCAGAGAGAAAGCTTGGCCGCGGCGGGGGTGGCGGAAGCCTCAGGGAGGCTGCGTGCCGGGCCTCAGGTCGGGGGCCGTCCTAGAAGGAGGCCCCCGACCTGGGCCTCAGCGAAGCCCTTCGCAAGGGCGTCGGAAGCGGCTCCTGCCCCGCCCGTGACGCGGGACCCACGGCAGAGCAAACACACTCGTGGTGAGGGCACGGGAGGCCTTCTGACAGCAGCGCCGCTTCCCTCAGCCGGGCGCCCGCCCTCAGTCGAACCCACCGGAGCCCGCGTTCGGAGTGCACCGAGCTGAACACCCGGCTCTCGGCGAGGTCGTGACGGCGACGCCGGCCTGCAGGCCAAACTCTCTGGGGGCGCCCTGAGCTGGGAGGCTCGCCCGAAACGGAAGGGGGAAGCGCCGAGCCCCTGCCACGGGATTGCTTCAGGACGACGCATTGGCCCAGCAAGCCCCACTCTGTCCCGGGAAGAGAGAAGCGGCTCTGGCACCTAGAAGCACGGGGCAAGGCACCCAACCCTCAGCTCTTGGATGGCGCTTCCCGGAGGGGGCCCTTTCACCTCGCCATTCCCCGAACGCACAACGCCTTCTCTCAGACGCGGAGGAAGACGTGCACACGCTGCCGCCTTGGGCCTCCACTCCAGGGACCTGCGGGTGCCGCCAGCACCTCCGGGGCGACAGCGGGCTGCGCGGTGTCAAGGTCGACACACGCCCGGGCCTGGCAACCGAAGGAGACAGCTCCTCCCTGGGTTCCGTGCAACACGGTGCTGCCGGGAAAACGTCCGCCCAGGGAAAGATGAGTGCGAACAGAGAAGCGGGGAGGAGAGATGAAGGGCGCGCTTCGTGAGGCACGAGGGTCCGGGCTGTGGGGCCGGCCTCTCCCGGGCCGGCGCCTCACGTCCTACACGGGGAAGCCGTTGGCTGGCTCGCCGGGGGTTGGACCCGCTGAGGTCCAGGCCCCCGACCTCCCTGTGCGAAACAAGGCAGGGTGGAATGCCATCCCCGTCCACGTCCACACACACGTCGCTCCACGGAGAAGGAGGCCTTCTCAACGCTTAGCCCGGAAACCTCGAGTGAGCACCGCAGCCTTACCTCCGCGAAGCAAGCCTGAAGCCGAGCTCCCTTCCGCGAGCAGGCCTCTTTCGCCCAGAGAGAAAGCTTGGCCGCGGCGGGGGTGGCGGAAGCCTCAGGGAGGCTGCGTGCCGGGCCTCAGGTCGGGGGCCGTCCTAGAAGGAGGCCCCCGACCTGGGCCTCAGCGAAGCCCTTCGCAAGGGCGTCGGAAGCGGCTCCTGCCCCGCCCGTGACGCGGGACCCACGGCAGAGCAAACACACTCGTGGTGAGGGCACGGGAGGCCTTCTGACAGCAGCGCCGCTTCCCTCAGCCGGGCGCCCGCCCTCAGTCGAACCCACCGGAGCCCGCGTTCGGAGTGCACCGAGCTGAACACCCGGCTCTCGGCGAGGTCGTGACGGCGACGCCGGCCTGCAGGCCAAACTCTCTGGGGGCGCCCTGAGCTGGGAGGCTCGCCCGAAACGGAAGGGGGAAGCGCCGAGCCCCTGCCACGGGATTGCTTCAGGACGACGCATTGGCCCAGCAAGCCCCACTCTGTCCCGGGAAGAGAGAAGCGGCTCTGGCACCTAGAAGCACGGGGCAAGGCACCCAACCCTCAGCTCTTGGATCGCGCTTCCCGGAGGGGGCCCTTTCACCTCGCCATTCCCCGAACGCACAACGCCTTCTCTCAGACGCGGAGGAAGACGTGCACACGCTGCCGCCTTGGGCCTCCACTCCAGGGACCTGCGGGTGCCGCCAGCACCTCCGGGGCGACAGCGGGCTGCGCGGTGTCAAGGTCGACACACGCCCGGGCCTGGCAACCGAAGGAGACAGCTCCTCCCTGGGTTCCGTGCAACACGGTGCTGCCGGGAAAACGTCCGCCCAGGGAAAGATGAGTGCGAACAGAGAAGCGGGGAGGAGAGATGAAGGGCGCGCTTCGTGAGGCACGAGGGTCCGGGCTGTGGGGCCGGCCTCTCCCGGGCCGGCGCCTCACGTCCTACACGGGGAAGCCGTTGGCTGGCTCGCCGGGGGTTGGACCCGCTGAGGTCCAGGCCCCCGACCTCCCTGTGCGAAACAAGGCAGGGTGGAATGCCATCCCCGTCCACGTCCACACACACGTCGCTCCACGGAGAAGGAGGCCTTCTCAACGCTTAGCCCGGAAACCTCGAGTGAGCACCGCAGCCTTACCTCCGCGAAGCAAGCCTGAAGCCGAGCTCCCTTCCGCGAGCAGGCCTCTTTCGCCCAGAGAGAAAGCTTGGCCGCGGCGGGGGTGGCGGAAGCCTCAGGGAGGCTGCGTGCCGGGCCTCAGGTCGGGGGCCGTCCTAGAAGGAGGCCCCCGACCTGGGCCTCAGCGAAGCCCTTCGCAAGGGCGTCGGAAGCGGCTCCTGCCCCGCCCGTGACGCGGGACCCACGGCAGAGCAAACACACTCGTGGTGAGGGCACGGGAGGCCTTCTGACAGCAGCGCCGCTTCCCTCAGCCGGGCGCCCGCCCTCAGTCGAACCCACCGGAGCCCGCGTTCGGAGTGCACCGAGCTGAACACCCGGCTCTCGGCGAGGTCGTGACGGCGACGCCGGCCTGCAGGCCAAACTCTCTGGGGGCGCCCTGAGCTGGGAGGCTCGCCCGAAACGGAAGGGGGAAGCGCCGAGCCCCTGCCACGGGATTGCTTCAGGACGACGCATTGGCCCAGCAAGCCCCACTCTGTCCCGGGAAGAGAGAAGCGGCTCTGGCACCTAGAAGCACGGGGCAAGGCACCCAACCCTCAGCTCTTGGATCGCGCTTCCCGGAGGGGGCCCTTTCACCTCGCCATTCCCCGAACGCACAACGCCTTCTCTCAGACGCGGAGGAAGACGTGCACACGCTGCCGCCTTGGGCCTCCACTCCAGGGACCTGCGGGTGCCGCCAGCACCTCCGGGGCGACAGCGGGCTGCGCGGTGTCAAGGTCGACACACGCCCGGGCCTGGCAACCGAAGGAGACAGCTCCTCCCTGGGTTCCGTGCAACACGGTGCTGCCGGGAAAACGTCCGCCCAGGGAAAGATGAGTGCGAACAGAGAAGCGGGGAGGAGAGATGAAGGGCGCGCTTCGTGAGGCACGAGGGTCCGGGCTGTGGGGCCGGCCTCTCCCGGGCCGGCGCCTCACGTCCTACACGGGGAAGCCGTTGGCTGGCTCGCCGGGGGTTGGACCCGCTGAGGTCCAGGCCCCCGACCTCCCTGTGCGAAACAAGGCAGGGTGGAATGCCATCCCCGTCCACGTCCACACACACGTCGCTCCACGGAGAAGGAGGCCTTCTCAACGCTTAGCCCGGAAACCTCGAGTGAGCACCGCAGCCTTACCTCCGCGAAGCAAGCCTGAAGCCGAGCTCCCTTCCGCGAGCAGGCCTCTTTCGCCCAGAGAGAAAGCTTGGCCGCGGCGGGGGTGGCGGAAGCCTCAGGGAGGCTGCGTGCCGGGCCTCAGGTCGGGGGCCGTCCTAGAAGGAGGCCCCCGACCTGGGCCTCAGCGAAGCCCTTCGCAAGGGCGTCGGAAGCGGCTCCTGCCCCGCCCGTGACGCGGGACCCACGGCAGAGCAAACACACTCGTGGTGAGGGCACGGGAGGCCTTCTGACAGCAGCGCCGCTTCCCTCAGCCGGGCGCCCGCCCTCAGTCGAACCCACCGGAGCCCGCGTTCGGAGTGCACCGAGCTGAACACCCGGCTCTCGGCGAGGTCGTGACGGCGACGCCGGCCTGCAGGCCAAACTCTCTGGGGGCGCCCTGAGCTGGGAGGCTCGCCCGAAACGGAAGGGGGAAGCGCCGAGCCCCTGCCACGGGATTGCTTCAGGACGACGCATTGGCCCAGCAAGCCCCACTCTGTCCCGGGAAGAGAGAAGCGGCTCTGGCACCTAGAAGCACGGGGCAAGGCACCCAACCCTCAGCTCTTGGATCGCGCTTCCCGGAGGGGGCCCTTTCACCTCGCCATTCCCCGAACGCACAACGCCTTCTCTCAGACGCGGAGGAAGACGTGCACACGCTGCCGCCTTGGGCCTCCACTCCAGGGACCTGCGGGTGCCGCCAGCACCTCCGGGGCGACAGCGGGCTGCGCGGTGTCAAGGTCGACACACGCCCGGGCCTGGCAACCGAAGGAGACAGCTCCTCCCTGGGTTCCGTGCAACACGGTGCTGCCGGGAAAACGTCCGCCCAGGGAAAGATGAGTGCGAACAGAGAAGCGGGGAGGAGAGATGAAGGGCGCGCTTCGTGAGGCACGAGGGTCCGGGCTGTGGGGCCGGCCTCTCCCGGGCCGGCGCCTCACGTCCTACACGGGGAAGCCGTTGGCTGGCTCGCC
Source organism: Martes martes (assembly GCF_963455335.1). NCBI lineage: Eukaryota > Metazoa > Chordata > Mammalia > Carnivora > Mustelidae > Martes > Martes martes. Next base: position 62,747 of record NW_027666255.1, read on the forward strand.
GGGGGTTGGACCCGCTGAGGTCCAGGCCCCCGACCTCCCTGTGCGAAACAAGGCAGGGCGGAATGCCATCCCCGTCCACGTCCACACACACGTCGCTCCACGGAGAAGGAGGCCTTCTCAACGCTTAGCCCGGAAACCTCGAGTGAGCACCGCAGCCTTACCTCCGCGAAGCAAGCCTGAAGCCGAGCTCCCTTCCGCGAGCAGGCCTCTTTCGCCCAGAGAGAAAGCTTGGCCGCGGCGGGGGTGGCGGAAGCCTCAGGGAGGCTGCGTGCCGGGCCTCAGGTCGGGGGCCGTCCTAGAAGGAGGCCCCCGACCTGGGCCTCAGCGAAGCCCTTCGCAAGGGCGTCGGAAGCGGCTCCTGCCCCGACCGTGACGCGGGACCCACGGCAGAGCAAACACACTCGTGGTGAGGGCACGGGAGGCCTTCTGACAGCAGCGCCGCTTCCCTCAGCCGGGCGCCCGCCCTCAGTCGAACCCACCGGAGCCCGCGTTCGGAGTGCACCGAGCTGAACACCCGGCTCTCGGCGAGGTCGTGACGGCGACGCCGGCCTGCAGGCCAAACTCTCTGGGGGCGCCCTGAGCTGGGAGGCTCGCCCGAAACGGAAGGGGGAAGCGCCGAGCCCCTGCCACGGGATTGCTTCAGGACGACGCATTGGCCCAGCAAGCCCCACTCTGTCCCGGGAAGAGAGAAGCGGCTCTGGCACCTAGAAGCACGGGGCAAGGCACCCAACCCTCAGCTCTTGGATCGCGCTTCCCGGAGGGGGCCCTTTCACCTCGCCATTCCCCGAACGCACAACGCCTTCTCTCAGACGCGGAGGAAGACGTGCACACGCTGCCGCCTTGGGCCTCCACTCCAGGGACCTGCGGGTGCCGCCAGCACCTCCGGGGCGACAGCGGGCTGCGCGGTGTCAAGGTCGACACACGCCCGGGCCTGGCAACCGAAGGAGACAGCTCCTCCCTGGGTTCCGTGCAACACGGTGCTGCCGGGAAAACGTCCGCCCAGGGAAAGATGAGTGCGAACAGAGAAGCGGGGAGGAGAGATGAAGGGCGCGCTTCGTGAGGCACGAGGGTCCGGGCTGTGGGGCCGGCCTCTCCCGGGCCGGCGCCTCACGTCCTACACGGGGAAGCCGTTGGCTGGCTCGCCGGGGGTTGGACCCGCTGAGGTCCAGGCCCCCGACCTCCCTGTGCGAAACAAGGCAGGGTGGAATGCCATCCCCGTCCACGTCCACACACACGTCGCTCCACGGAGAAGGAGGCCTTCTCAACGCTTAGCCCGGAAACCTCGAGTGAGCACCGCAGCCTTACCTCCGCGAAGCAAGCCTGAAGCCGAGCTCCCTTCCGCGAGCAGGCCTCTTTCGCCCAGAGAGAAAGCTTGGCCGCGGCGGGGGTGGCGGAAGCCTCAGGGAGGCTGCGTGCCGGGCCTCAGGTCGGGGGCCGTCCTAGAAGGAGGCCCCCGACCTGGGCCTCAGCGAAGCCCTTCGCAAGGGCGTCGGAAGCGGCTCCTGCCCCGCCCGTGACGCGGGACCCACGGCAGAGCAAACACACTCGTGGTGAGGGCACGGGAGGCCTTCTGACAGCAGCGCCGCTTCCCTCAGCCGGGCGCCCGCCCTCAGTCGAACCCACCGGAGCCCGCGTTCGGAGTGCACCGAGCTGAACACCCGGCTCTCGGCGAGGTCGTGACGGCGACGCCGGCCTGCAGGCCAAACTCTCTGGGGGCGCCCTGAGCTGGGAGGCTCGCCCGAAACGGAAGGGGGAAGCGCCGAGCCCCTGCCACGGGATTGCTTCAGGACGACGCATTGGCCCAGCAAGCCCCACTCTGTCCCGGGAAGAGAGAAGCGGCTCTGGCACCTAGAAGCACGGGGCAAGGCACCCAACCCTCAGCTCTTGGATCGCGCTTCCCGGAGGGGGCCCTTTCACCTCGCCATTCCCCGAACGCACAACGCCTTCTCTCAGACGCGGAGGAAGACGTGCACACGCTGCCGCCTTGGGCCTCCACTCCAGGGACCTGCGGGTGCCGCCAGCACCTCCGGGGCGACAGCGGGCTGCGCGGTGTCAAGGTCGACACACGCCCGGGCCTGGCAACCGAAGGAGACAGCTCCTCCCTGGGTTCCGTGCAACACGGTGCTGCCGGGCAAACGTCCGCCCAGGGAAAGATGAGTGCGAACAGAGAAGCGGGGAGGAGAGATGAAGGGCGCGCTTCGTGAGGCACGAGGGTCCGGGCTGTGGGGCCGGCCTCTCCCGGGCCGGCGCCTCACGTCCTACACGGGGAAGCCGTTGGCTGGCTCGCCGGGGGTTGGACCCGCTGAGGTCCAGGCCCCCGACCTCCCTGTGCGAAACAAGGCAGGGCGGAATGCCATCCCCGTCCACGTCCACACACACGTCGCTCCACGGAGAAGGAGGCCTTCTCAACGCTTAGCCCGGAAACCTCGAGTGAGCACCGCAGCCTTACCTCCGCGAAGCAAGCCTGAAGCCGAGCTCCCTTCCGCGAGCAGGCCTCTTTCGCCCAGAGAGAAAGCTTGGCCGCGGCGGGGGTGGCGGAAGCCTCAGGGAGGCTGCGTGCCGGGCCTCAGGTCGGGGGCCGTCCTAGAAGGAGGCCCCCGACCTGGGCCTCAGCGAAGCCCTTCGCAAGGGCGTCGGAAGCGGCTCCTGCCCCGACCGTGACGCGGGACCCACGGCAGAGCAAACACACTCGTGGTGAGGGCACGGGAGGCCTTCTGACAGCAGCGCCGCTTCCCTCAGCCGGGCGCCCGCCCTCAGTCGAACCCACCGGAGCCCGCGTTCGGAGTGCACCGAGCTGAACACCCGGCTCTCGGCGAGGTCGTGACGGCGACGCCGGCCTGCAGGCCAAACTCTCTGGGGGCGCCCTGAGCTGGGAGGCTCGCCCGAAACGGAAGGGGGAAGCGCCGAGCCCCTGCCACGGGATTGCTTCAGGACGACGCATTGGCCCAGCAAGCCCCACTCTGTCCCGGGAAGAGAGAAGCGGCTCTGGCACCTAGAAGCACGGGGCAAGGCACCCAACCCTCAGCTCTTGGATCGCGCTTCCCGGAGGGGGCCCTTTCACCTCGCCATTCCCCGAACGCACAACGCCTTCTCTCAGACGCGGAGGAAGACGTGCACACGCTGCCGCCTTGGGCCTCCACTCCAGGGACCTGCGGGTGCCGCCAGCACCTCCGGGGCGACAGCGGGCTGCGCGGTGTCAAGGTCGACACACGCCCGGGCCTGGCAACCGAAGGAGACAGCTCCTCCCTGGGTTCCGTGCAACACGGTGCTGCCGGGAAAACGTCCGCCCAGGGAAAGATGAGTGCGAACAGAGAAGCGGGGAGGAGAGATGAAGGGCGCGCTTCGTGAGGCACGAGGGTCCGGGCTGTGGGGCCGGCCTCTCCCGGGCCGGCGCCTCACGTCCTACACGGGGAAGCCGTTGGCTGGCTCGCCGGGGGTTGGACCCGCTGAGGTCCAGGCCCCCGACCTCCCTGTGCGAAACAAGGCAGGGCGGAATGCCATCCCCGTCCACGTCCACACACACGTCGCTCCACGGAGAAGGAGGCCTTCTCAACGCTTAGCCCGGAAACCTCGAGTGAGCACCGCAGCCTTACCTCCGCGAAGCAAGCCTGAAGCCGAGCTCCCTTCCGCGAGCAGGCCTCTTTCGCCCAGAGAGAAAGCTTGGCCGCGGCGGGGGTGGCGGAAGCCTCAGGGAGGCTGCGTGCCGGGCCTCAGGTCGGGGGCCGTCCTAGAAGGAGGCCCCCGACCTGGGCCTCAGCGAAGCCCTTCGCAAGGGCGTCGGAAGCGGCTCCTGCCCCGACCGTGACGCGGGACCCACGGCAGAGCAAACACACTCGTGGTGAGGGCACGGGAGGCCTTCTGACAGCAGCGCCGCTTCCCTCAGCCGGGCGCCCGCCCTCAGTCGAACCCACCGGAGCCCGCGTTCGGAGTGCACCGAGCTGAACACCCGGCTCTCGGCGAGGTCGTGACGGCGACGCCGGCCTGCAGGCCAAACTCTCTGGGGGCGCCCTGAGCTGGGAGGCTCGCCCGAAACGGAAGGGGGAAGCGCCGAGCCCCTGCCACGGGATTGCTTCAGGACGACGCATTGGCCCAGCAAGCCCCACTCTGTCCCGGGAAGAGAGAAGCGGCTCTGGCACCTAGAAGCACGGGGCAAGGCACCCAACCCTCAGCTCTTGGATCGCGCTTCCCGGAGGGGGCCCTTTCACCTCGCCATTCCCCGAACGCACAACGCCTTCTCTCAGACGCGGAGGAAGACGTGCACACGCTGCCGCCTTGGGCCTCCACTCCAGGGACCTGCGGGTGCCGCCAGCACCTCCGGGGCGACAGCGGGCTGCGCGGTGTCAAGGTCGACACACGCCCGGGCCTGGCAACCGAAGGAGACAGCTCCTCCCTGGGTTCCGTGCAACACGGTGCTGCCGGGCAAACGTCCGCCCAGGGAAAGATGAGTGCGAACAGAGAAGCGGGGAGGAGAGATGAAGGGCGCGCTTCGTGAGGCACGAGGGTCCGGGCTGTGGGGCCGGCCTCTCCCGGGCCGGCGCCTCACGTCCTACACGGGGAAGCCGTTGGCTGGCTCGCCGGGGGTTGGACCCGCTGAGGTCCAGGCCCCCGACCTCCCTGTGCGAAACAAGGCAGGGCGGAATGCCATCCCCGTCCACGTCCACACACACGTCGCTCCACGGAGAAGGAGGCCTTCTCAACGCTTAGCCCGGAAACCTCGAGTGAGCACCGCAGCCTTACCTCCGCGAAGCAAGCCTGAAGCCGAGCTCCCTTCCGCGAGCAGGCCTCTTTCGCCCAGAGAGAAAGCTTGGCCGCGGCGGGGGTGGCGGAAGCCTCAGGGAGGCTGCGTGCCGGGCCTCAGGTCGGGGGCCGTCCTAGAAGGAGGCCCCCGACCTGGGCCTCAGCGAAGCCCTTCGCAAGGGCGTCGGAAGCGGCTCCTGCCCCGACCGTGACGCGGGACCCACGGCAGAGCAAACACACTCGTGGTGAGGGCACGGGAGGCCTTCTGACAGCAGCGCCGCTTCCCTCAGCCGGGCGCCCGCCCTCAGTCGAACCCACCGGAGCCCGCGTTCGGAGTGCACCGAGCTGAACACCCGGCTCTCGGCGAGGTCGTGACGGCGACGCCGGCCTGCAGGCCAAACTCTCTGGGGGCGCCCTGAGCTGGGAGGCTCGCCCGAAACGGAAGGGGGAAGCGCCGAGCCCCTGCCACGGGATTGCTTCAGGACGACGCATTGGCCCAGCAAGCCCCACTCTGTCCCGGGAAGAGAGAAGCGGCTCTGGCACCTAGAAGCACGGGGCAAGGCACCCAACCCTCAGCTCTTGGATCGCGCTTCCCGGAGGGGGCCCTTTCACCTCGCCATTCCCCGAACGCACAACGCCTTCTCTCAGACGCGGAGGAAGACGTGCACACGCTGCCGCCTTGGGCCTCCACTCCAGGGACCTGCGGGTGCCGCCAGCACCTCCGGGGCGACAGCGGGCTGCGCGGTGTCAAGGTCGACACACGCCCGGGCCTGGCAACCGAAGGAGACAGCTCCTCCCTGGGTTCCGTGCAACACGGTGCTGCCGGGAAAACGTCCGCCCAGGGAAAGATGAGTGCGAACAGAGAAGCGGGGAGGAGAGATGAAGGGCGCGCTTCGTGAGGCACGAGGGTCCGGGCTGTGGGGCCGGCCTCTCCCGGGCCGGCGCCTCACGTCCTACACGGGGAAGCCGTTGGCTGGCTCGCCGGGGGTTGGACCCGCTGAGGTCCAGGCCCCCGACCTCCCTGTGCGAAACAAGGCAGGGCGGAATGCCATCCCCGTCCACGTCCACACACACGTCGCTCCACGGAGAAGGAGGCCTTCTCAACGCTTAGCCCGGAAACCTCGAGTGAGCACCGCAGCCTTACCTCCGCGAAGCAAGCCTGAAGCCGAGCTCCCTTCCGCGAGCAGGCCTCTTTCGCCCAGAGAGAAAGCTTGGCCGCGGCGGGGGTGGCGGAAGCCTCAGGGAGGCTGCGTGCCGGGCCTCAGGTCGGGGGCCGTCCTAGAAGGAGGCCCCCGACCTGGGCCTCAGCGAAGCCCTTCGCAAGGGCGTCGGAAGCGGCTCCTGCCCCGACCGTGACGCGGGACCCACGGCAGAGCAAACACACTCGTGGTGAGGGCACGGGAGGCCTTCTGACAGCAGCGCCGCTTCCCTCAGCCGGGCGCCCGCCCTCAGTCGAACCCACCGGAGCCCGCGTTCGGAGTGCACCGAGCTGAACACCCGGCTCTCGGCGAGGTCGTGACGGCGACGCCGGCCTGCAGGCCAAACTCTCTGGGGGCGCCCTGAGCTGGGAGGCTCGCCCGAAACGGAAGGGGGAAGCGCCGAGCCCCTGCCACGGGATTGCTTCAGGACGACGCATTGGCCCAGCAAGCCCCACTCTGTCCCGGGAAGAGAGAAGCGGCTCTGGCACCTAGAAGCACGGGGCAAGGCACCCAACCCTCAGCTCTTGGATCGCGCTTCCCGGAGGGGGCCCTTTCACCTCGCCATTCCCCGAACGCACAACGCCTTCTCTCAGACGCGGAGGAAGACGTGCACACGCTGCCGCCTTGGGCCTCCACTCCAGGGACCTGCGGGTGCCGCCAGCACCTCCGGGGCGACAGCGGGCTGCGCGGTGTCAAGGTCGACACACGCCCGGGCCTGGCAACCGAAGGAGACAGCTCCTCCCTGGGTTCCGTGCAACACGGTGCTGCCGGGAAAACGTCCGCCCAGGGAAAGATGAGTGCGAACAGAGAAGCGGGGAGGAGAGATGAAGGGCGCGCTTCGTGAGGCACGAGGGTCCGGGCTGTGGGGCCGGCCTCTCCCGGGCCGGCGCCTCACGTCCTACACGGGGAAGCCGTTGGCTGGCTCGCCGGGGGTTGGACCCGCTGAGGTCCAGGCCCCCGACCTCCCTGTGCGAAACAAGGCAGGGCGGAATGCCATCCCCGTCCACGTCCACACACACGTCGCTCCACGGAGAAGGAGGCCTTCTCAACGCTTAGCCCGGAAACCTCGAGTGAGCACCGCAGCCTTACCTCCGCGAAGCAAGCCTGAAGCCGAGCTCCCTTCCGCGAGCAGGCCTCTTTCGCCCAGAGAGAAAGCTTGGCCGCGGCGGGGGTGGCGGAAGCCTCAGGGAGGCTGCGTGCCGGGCCTCAGGTCGGGGGCCGTCCTAGAAGGAGGCCCCCGACCTGGGCCTCAGCGAAGCCCTTCGCAAGGGCGTCGGAAGCGGCTCCTGCCCCGACCGTGACGCGGGACCCACGGCAGAGCAAACACACTCGTGGTGAGGGCACGGGAGGCCTTCTGACAGCAGCGCCGCTTCCCTCAGCCGGGCGCCCGCCCTCAGTCGAACCCACCGGAGCCCGCGTTCGGAGTGCACCGAGCTGAACACCCGGCTCTCGGCGAGGTCGTGACGGCGACGCCGGCCTGCAGGCCAAACTCTCTGGGGGCGCCCTGAGCTGGGAGGCTCGCCCGAAACGGAAGGGGGAAGCGCCGAGCCCCTGCCACGGGATTGCTTCAGGACGACGCATTGGCCCAGCAAGCCCCACTCTGTCCCGGGAAGAGAGAAGCGGCTCTGGCACCTAGAAGCACGGGGCAAGGCACCCAACCCTCAGCTCTTGGATGGCGCTTCCCGGAGGGGGCCCTTTCACCTCGCCATTCCCCGAACGCACAACGCCTTCTCTCAGACGCGGAGGAAGACGTGCACACGCTGCCGCCTTGGGCCTCCACTCCAGGGACCTGCGGGTGCCGCCAGCACCTCCGGGGCGACAGCGGGCTGCGCGGTGTCAAGGTCGACACACGCCCGGGCCTGGCAACCGAAGGAGACAGCTCCTCCCTGGGTTCCGTGCAACACGGTGCTGCCGGGAAAACGTCCGCCCAGGGAAAGATGAGTGCGAACAGAGAAGCGGGGAGGAGAGATGAAGGGCGCGCTTCGTGAGGCACGAGGGTCCGGGCTGTGGGGCCGGCCTCTCCCGGGCCGGCGCCTCACGTCCTACACGGGGAAGCCGTTGGCTGGCTCGCCGGGGGTTGGACCCGCTGAGGTCCAGGCCCCCGACCTCCCTGTGCGAAACAAGGCAGGGCGGAATGCCATCCCCGTCCACGTCCACACACACGTCGCTCCACGGAGAAGGAGGCCTTCTCAACGCTTAGCCCGGAAACCTCGAGTGAGCACCGCAGCCTTACCTCCGCGAAGCAAGCCTGAAGCCGAGCTCCCTTCCGCGAGCAGGCCTCTTTCGCCCAGAGAGAAAGCTTGGCCGCGGCGGGGGTGGCGGAAGCCTCAGGGAGGCTGCGTGCCGGGCCTCAGGTCGGGGGCCGTCCTAGAAGGAGGCCCCCGACCTGGGCCTCAGCGAAGCCCTTCGCAAGGGCGTCGGAAGCGGCTCCTGCCCCGACCGTGACGCGGGACCCACGGCAGAGCAAACACACTCGTGGTGAGGGCACGGGAGGCCTTCTGACAGCAGCGCCGCTTCCCTCAGCCGGGCGCCCGCCCTCAGTCGAACCCACCGGAGCCCGCGTTCGGAGTGCACCGAGCTGAACACCCGGCTCTCGGCGAGGTCGTGACGGCGACGCCGGCCTGCAGGCCAAACTCTCTGGGGGCGCCCTGAGCTGGGAGGCTCGCCCGAAACGGAAGGGGGAAGCGCCGAGCCCCTGCCACGGGATTGCTTCAGGACGACGCATTGGCCCAGCAAGCCCCACTCTGTCCCGGGAAGAGAGAAGCGGCTCTGGCACCTAGAAGCACGGGGCAAGGCACCCAACCGTCAGCTCTTGGATCGCGCTTCCCGGAGGGGGCCCTTTCACCTCGCCATTCCCCGAACGCACAACGCCTTCTCTCAGACGCGGAGGAAGACGTGCACACGCTGCCGCCTTGGGCCTCCACTCCAGGGACCTGCGGGTGCCGCCAGCACCTCCGGGGCGACAGCGGGCTGCGCGGTGTCAAGGTCGACACACGCCCGGGCCTGGCAACCGAAGGAGACAGCTCCTCCCTGGGTTCCGTGCAACACGGTGCTGCCGGGCAAACGTCCGCCCAGGGAAAGATGAGTGCGAACAGAGAAGCGGGGAGGAGAGATGAAGGGCGCGCTTCGTGAGGCACGAGGGTCCGGGCTGTGGGGCCGGCCTCTCCCGGGCCGGCGCCTCACGTCCTACACGGGGAAGCCGTTGGCTGGCTCGCCGGGGGTTGGACCCGCTGAGGTCCAGGCCCCCGACCTCCCTGTGCGAAACAAGGCAGGGCGGAATGCCATCCCCGTCCACGTCCACACACACGTCGCTCCACGGAGAAGGAGGCCTTCTCAACGCTTAGCCCGGAAACCTCGAGTGAGCACCGCAGCCTTACCTCCGCGAAGCAAGCCTGAAGCCGAGCTCCCTTCCGCGAGCAGGCCTCTTTCGCCCAGAGAGAAAGCTTGGCCGCGGCGGGGGTGGCGGAAGCCTCAGGGAGGCTGCGTGCCGGGCCTCAGGTCGGGGGCCGTCCTAGAAGGAGGCCCCCGACCTGGGCCTCAGCGAAGCCCTTCGCAAGGGCGTCGGAAGCGGCTCCTGCCCCGACCGTGACGCGGGACCCACGGCAGAGCAAACACACTCGTGGTGAGGGCACGGGAGGCCTTCTGACAGCAGCGCCGCTTCCCTCAGCCGGGCGCCCGCCCTCAGTCGAACCCACCGGAGCCCGCGTTCGGAGTGCACCGAGCTGAACACCCGGCTCTCGGCGAGGTCGTGACGGCGACGCCGGCCTGCAGGCCAAACTCTCTGGGGGCGCCCTGAGCTGGGAGGCTCGCCCGAAACGGAAGGGGGAAGCGCCGAGCCCCTGCCACGGGATTGCTTCAGGACGACGCATTGGCCCAGCAAGCCCCACTCTGTCCCGGGAAGAGAGAAGCGGCTCTGGCACCTAGAAGCACGGGGCAAGGCACCCAACCCTCAGCTCTTGGATCGCGCTTCCCGGAGGGGGCCCTTTCACCTCGCCATTCCCCGAACGCACAACGCCTTCTCTCAGACGCGGAGGAAGACGTGCACACGCTGCCGCCTTGGGCCTCCACTCCAGGGACCTGCGGGTGCCGCCAGCACCTCCGGGGCGACAGCGGGCTGCGCGGTGTCAAGGTCGACACACGCCCGGGCCTGGCAACCGAAGGAGACAGCTCCTCCCTGGGTTCCGTGCAACACGGTGCTGCCGGGCAAACGTCCGCCCAGGGAAAGATGAGTGCGAACAGAGAAGCGGGGAGGAGAGATGAAGGGCGCGCTTCGTGAGGCACGAGGGTCCGGGCTGTGGGGCCGGCCTCTCCCGGGCCGGCGCCTCACGTCCTACACGGGGAAGCCGTTGGCTGGCTCGCCGGGGGTTGGACCCGCTGAGGTCCAGGCCCCCGACCTCCCTGTGCGAAACAAGGCAGGGCGGAATGCCATCCCCGTCCACGTCCACACACACGTCGCTCCACGGAGAAGGAGGCCTTCTCAACGCTTAGCCCGGAAACCTCGAGTGAGCACCGCAGCCTTACCTCCGCGAAGCAAGCCTGAAGCCGAGCTCCCTTCCGCGAGCAGGCCTCTTTCGCCCAGAGAGAAAGCTTGGCCGCGGCGGGGGTGGCGGAAGCCTCAGGGAGGCTGCGTGCCGGGCCTCAGGTCGGGGGCCGTCCTAGAAGGAGGCCCCCGACCTGGGCCTCAGCGAAGCCCTTCGCAAGGGCGTCGGAAGCGGCTCCTGCCCCGACCGTGACGCGGGACCCACGGCAGAGCAAACACACTCGTGGTGAGGGCACGGGAGGCCTTCTGACAGCAGCGCCGCTTCCCTCAGCCGGGCGCCCGCCCTCAGTCGAACCCACCGGAGCCCGCGTTCGGAGTGCACCGAGCTGAACACCCGGCTCTCGGCGAGGTCGTGACGGCGACGCCGGCCTGCAGGCCAAACTCTCTGGGGGCGCCCTGAGCTGGGAGGCTCGCCCGAAACGGAAGGGGGAAGCGCCGAGCCCCTGCCACGGGATTGCTTCAGGACGACGCATTGGCCCAGCAAGCCCCACTCTGTCCCGGGAAGAGAGAAGCGGCTCTGGCACCTAGAAGCACGGGGCAAGGCACCCAACCCTCAGCTCTTGGATCGCGCTTCCCGGAGGGGGCCCTTTCACCTCGCCATTCCCCGAACGCACAACGCCTTCTCTCAGACGCGGAGGAAGACGTGCACACGCTGCCGCCTTGGGCCTCCACTCCAGGGACCTGCGGGTGCCGCCAGCACCTCCGGGGCGACAGCGGGCTGCGCGGTGTCAAGGTCGACACACGCCCGGGCCTGGCAACCGAAGGAGACAGCTCCTCCCTGGGTTCCGTGCAACACGGTGCTGCCGGGAAAACGTCCGCCCAGGGAAAGATGAGTGCGAACAGAGAAGCGGGGAGGAGAGATGAAGGGCGCGCTTCGTGAGGCACGAGGGTCCGGGCTGTGGGGCCGGCCTCTCCCGGGCCGGCGCCTCACGTCCTACACGGGGAAGCCGTTGGCTGGCTCGCCGGGGGTTGGACCCGCTGAGGTCCAGGCCCCCGACCTCCCTGTGCGAAACAAGGCAGGGCGGAATGCCATCCCCGTCCACGTCCACACACACGTCGCTCCACGGAGAAGGAGGCCTTCTCAACGCTTAGCCCGGAAACCTCGAGTGAGCACCGCAGCCTTACCTCCGCGAAGCAAGCCTGAAGCCGAGCTCCCTTCCGCGAGCAGGCCTCTTTCGCCCAGAGAGAAAGCTTGGCCGCGGCGGGGGTGGCGGAAGCCTCAGGGAGGCTGCGTGCCGGGCCTCAGGTCGGGGGCCGTCCTAGAAGGAGGCCCCCGACCTGGGCCTCAGCGAAGCCCTTCGCAAGGGCGTCGGAAGCGGCTCCTGCCCCGCCCGTGACGCGGGACCCACGGCAGAGCAAACACACTCGTGGTGAGGGCACGGGAGGCCTTCTGACAGCAGCGCCGCTTCCCTCAGCCGGGCGCCCGCCCTCAGTCGAACCCACCGGAGCCCGCGTTCGGAGTGCACCGAGCTGAACACCCGGCTCTCGGCGAGGTCGTGACGGCGACGCCGGCCTGCAGGCCAAACTCTCTGGGGGCGCCCTGAGCTGGGAGGCTCGCCCGAAACGGAAGGGGGAAGCGCCGAGCCCCTGCCACGGGATTGCTTCAGGACGACGCATTGGCCCAGCAAGCCCCACTCTGTCCCGGGAAGAGAGAAGCGGCTCTGGCACCTAGAAGCACGGGGCAAGGCACCCAACCCTCAGCTCTTGGATCGCGCTTCCCGGAGGGGGCCCTTTCACCTCGCCATTCCCCGAACGCACAACGCCTTCTCTCAGACGCGGAGGAAGACGTGCACACGCTGCCGCCTTGGGCCTCCACTCCAGGGACCTGCGGGTGCCGCCAGCACCTCCGGGGCGACAGCGGGCTGCGCGGTGTCAAGGTCGACACACGCCCGGGCCTGGCAACCGAAGGAGACAGCTCCTCCCTGGGTTCCGTGCAACACGGTGCTGCCGGGAAAACGTCCGCCCAGGGAAAGATGAGTGCGAACAGAGAAGCGGGGAGGAGAGATGAAGGGCGCGCTTCGTGAGGCACGAGGGTCCGGGCTGTGGGGCCGGCCTCTCCCGGGCCGGCGCCTCACGTCCTACACGGGGAAGCCGTTGGCTGGCTCGCCGGGGGTTGGACCCGCTGAGGTCCAGGCCCCCGACCTCCCTGTGCGAAACAAGGCAGGGCGGAATGCCATCCCCGTCCACGTCCACACACACGTCGCTCCACGGAGAAGGAGGCCTTCTCAACGCTTAGCCCGGAAACCTCGAGTGAGCACCGCAGCCTTACCTCCGCGAAGCAAGCCTGAAGCCGAGCTCCCTTCCGCGAGCAGGCCTCTTTCGCCCAGAGAGAAAGCTTGGCCGCGGCGGGGGTGGCGGAAGCCTCAGGGAGGCTGCGTGCCGGGCCTCAGGTCGGGGGCCGTCCTAGAAGGAGGCCCCCGACCTGGGCCTCAGCGAAGCCCTTCGCAAGGGCGTCGGAAGCGGCTCCTGCCCCGACCGTGACGCGGGACCCACGGCAGAGCAAACACACTCGTGGTGAGGGCACGGGAGGCCTTCTGACAGCAGCGCCGCTTCCCTCAGCCGGGCGCCCGCCCTCAGTCGAACCCACCGGAGCCCGCGTTCGGAGTGCACCGAGCTGAACACCCGGCTCTCGGCGAGGTCGTGACGGCGACGCCGGCCTGCAGGCCAAACTCTCTGGGGGCGCCCTGAGCTGGGAGGCTCGCCCGAAACGGAAGGGGGAAGCGCCGAGCCCCTGCCACGGGATTGCTTCAGGACGACGCATTGGCCCAGCAAGCCCCACTCTGTCCCGGGAAGAGAGAAGCGGCTCTGGCACCTAGAAGCACGGGGCAAGGCACCCAACCCTCAGCTCTTGGATCGCGCTTCCCGGAGGGGGCCCTTTCACCTCGCCATTCCCCGAACGCACAACGCCTTCTCTCAGACGCGGAGGAAGACGTGCACACGCTGCCGCCTTGGGCCTCCACTCCAGGGACCTGCGGGTGCCGCCAGCACCTCCGGGGCGACAGCGGGCTGCGCGGTGTCAAGGTCGACACACGCCCGGGCCTGGCAACCGAAGGAGACAGCTCCTCCCTGGGTTCCGTGCAACACGGTGCTGCCGGGAAAACGTCCGCCCAGGGAAAGATGAGTGCGAACAGAGAAGCGGGGAGGAGAGATGAAGGGCGCGCTTCGTGAGGCACGAGGGTCCGGGCTGTGGGGCCGGCCTCTCCCGGGCCGGCGCCTCACGTCCTACACGGGGAAGCCGTTGGCTGGCTCGCCGGGGGTTGGACCCGCTGAGGTCCAGGCCCCCGACCTCCCTGTGCGAAACAAGGCAGGGCGGAATGCCATCCCCGTCCACGTCCACACACACGTCGCTCCACGGAGAAGGAGGCCTTCTCAACGCTTAGCCCGGAAACCTCGAGTGAGCACCGCAGCCTTACCTCCGCGAAGCAAGCCTGAAGCCGAGCTCCCTTCCGCGAGCAGGCCTCTTTCGCCCAGAGAGAAAGCTTGGCCGCGGCGGGGGTGGCGGAAGCCTCAGGGAGGCTGCGTGCCGGGCCTCAGGTCGGGGGCCGTCCTAGAAGGAGGCCCCCGACCTGGGCCTCAGCGAAGCCCTTCGCAAGGGCGTCGGAAGCGGCTCCTGCCCCGACCGTGACGCGGGACCCACGGCAGAGCAAACACACTCGTGGTGAGGGCACGGGAGGCCTTCTGACAGCAGCGCCGCTTCCCTCAGCCGGGCGCCCGCCCTCAGTCGAACCCACCGGAGCCCGCGTTCGGAGTGCACCGAGCTGAACACCCGGCTCTCGGCGAGGTCGTGACGGCGACGCCGGCCTGCAGGCCAAACTCTCTGGGGGCGCCCTGAGCTGGGAGGCTCGCCCGAAACGGAAAGGGGAAGCGCCGAGCCCCTGCCACGGGATTGCTTCAGGACGACGCATTGGCCCAGCAAGCCCCACTCTGTCCCGGGAAGAGAGAAGCGGCTCTGGCACCTAGAAGCACGGGGCAAGGCACCCAACCCTCAGCTCTTGGATGGCGCTTCCCGGAGGGGGCCCTTTCACCTCGCCATTCCCCGAACGCACAACGCCTTCTCTCAGACGCGGAGGAAGACGTGCACACGCTGCCGCCTTGGGCCTCCACTCCAGGGACCTGCGGGTGCCGCCAGCACCTCCGGGGCGACAGCGGGCTGCGCGGTGTCAAGGTCGACACACGCCCGGGCCTGGCAACCGAAGGAGACAGCTCCTCCCTGGGTTCCGTGCAACACGGTGCTGCCGGGAAAACGTCCGCCCAGGGAAAGATGAGTGCGAACAGAGAAGCGGGGAGGAGAGATGAAGGGCGCGCTTCGTGAGGCACGAGGGTCCGGGCTGTGGGGCCGGCCTCTCCCGGGCCGGCGCCTCACGTCCTACACGGGGAAGCCGTTGGCTGGCTCGCCGGGGGTTGGACCCGCTGAGGTCCAGGCCCCCGACCTCCCTGTGCGAAACAAGGCAGGGCGGAATGCCATCCCCGTCCACGTCCACACACACGTCGCTCCACGGAGAAGGAGGCCTTCTCAACGCTTAGCCCGGAAACCTCGAGTGAGCACCGCAGCCTTACCTCCGCGAAGCAAGCCTGAAGCCGAGCTCCCTTCCGCGAGCAGGCCTCTTTCGCCCAGAGAGAAAGCTTGGCCGCGGCGGGGGTGGCGGAAGCCTCAGGGAGGCTGCGTGCCGGGCCTCAGGTCGGGGGCCGTCCTAGAAGGAGGCCCCCGACCTGGGCCTCAGCGAAGCCCTTCGCAAGGGCGTCGGAAGCGGCTCCTGCCCCGCCCGTGACGCGGGACCCACGGCAGAGCAAACACACTCGTGGTGAGGGCACGGGAGGCCTTCTGACAGCAGCGCCGCTTCCCTCAGCCGGGCGCCCGCCCTCAGTCGAACCCACCGGAGCCCGCGTTCGGAGTGCACCGAGCTGAACACCCGGCTCTCGGCGAGGTCGTGACGGCGACGCCGGCCTGCAGGCCAAACTCTCTGGGGGCGCCCTGAGCTGGGAGGCTCGCCCGAAACGGAAGGGGGAAGCGCCGAGCCCCTGCCACGGGATTGCTTCAGGACGACGCATTGGCCCAGCAAGCCCCACTCTGTCCCGGGAAGAGAGAAGCGGCTCTGGCACCTAGAAGCACGGGGCAAGGCACCCAACCCTCAGCTCTTGGATGGCGCTTCCCGGAGGGGGCCCTTTCACCTCGCCATTCCCCGAACGCACAACGCCTTCTCTCAGACGCGGAGGAAGACGTGCACACGCTGCCGCCTTGGGCCTCCACTCCAGGGACCTGCGGGTGCCGCCAGCACCTCCGGGGCGACAGCGGGCTGCGCGGTGTCAAGGTCGACACACGCCCGGGCCTGGCAACCGAAGGAGACAGCTCCTCCCTGGGTTCCGTGCAACACGGTGCTGCCGGGAAAACGTCCGCCCAGGGAAAGATGAGTGCGAACAGAGAAGCGGGGAGGAGAGATGAAGGGCGCGCTTCGTGAGGCACGAGGGTCCGGGCTGTGGGGCCGGCCTCTCCCGGGCCGGCGCCTCACGTCCTACACGGGGAAGCCGTTGGCTGGCTCGCCGGGGGTTGGACCCGCTGAGGTCCAGGCCCCCGACCTCCCTGTGCGAAACAAGGCAGGGCGGAATGCCATCCCCGTCCACGTCCACACACACGTCGCTCCACGGAGAAGGAGGCCTTCTCAACGCTTAGCCCGGAAACCTCGAGTGAGCACCGCAGCCTTACCTCCGCGAAGCAAGCCTGAAGCCGAGCTCCCTTCCGCGAGCAGGCCTCTTTCGCCCAGAGAGAAAGCTTGGCCGCGGCGGGGGTGGCGGAAGCCTCAGGGAGGCTGCGTGCCGGGCCTCAGGTCGGGGGCCGTCCTAGAAGGAGGCCCCCGACCTGGGCCTCAGCGAAGCCCTTCGCAAGGGCGTCGGAAGCGGCTCCTGCCCCGCCCGTGACGCGGGACCCACGGCAGAGCAAACACACTCGTGGTGAGGGCACGGGAGGCCTTCTGACAGCAGCGCCGCTTCCCTCAGCCGGGCGCCCGCCCTCAGTCGAACCCACCGGAGCCCGCGTTCGGAGTGCACCGAGCTGAACACCCGGCTCTCGGCGAGGTCGTGACGGCGACGCCGGCCTGCAGGCCAAACTCTCTGGGGGCGCCCTGAGCTGGGAGGCTCGCCCGAAACGGAAGGGGGAAGCGCCGAGCCCCTGCCACGGGATTGCTTCAGGACGACGCATTGGCCCAGCAAGCCCCACTCTGTCCCGGGAAGAGAGAAGCGGCTCTGGCACCTAGAAGCACGGGGCAAGGCACCCAACCCTCAGCTCTTGGATGGCGCTTCCCGGAGGGGGCCCTTTCACCTCGCCATTCCCCGAACGCACAACGCCTTCTCTCAGACGCGGAGGAAGACGTGCACACGCTGCCGCCTTGGGCCTCCACTCCAGGGACCTGCGGGTGCCGCCAGCACCTCCGGGGCGACAGCGGGCTGCGCGGTGTCAAGGTCGACACACGCCCGGGCCTGGCAACCGAAGGAGACAGCTCCTCCCTGGGTTCCGTGCAACACGGTGCTGCCGGGCAAACGTCCGCCCAGGGAAAGATGAGTGCGAACAGAGAAGCGGGGAGGAGAGATGAAGGGCGCGCTTCGTGAGGCACGAGGGTCCGGGCTGTGGGGCCGGCCTCTCCCGGGCCGGCGCCTCACGTCCTACACGGGGAAGCCGTTGGCTGGCTCGCCGGGGGTTGGACCCGCTGAGGTCCAGGCCCCCGACCTCCCTGTGCGAAACAAGGCAGGGCGGAATGCCATCCCCGTCCACGTCCACACACACGTCGCTCCACGGAGAAGGAGGCCTTCTCAACGCTTAGCCCGGAAACCTCGAGTGAGCACCGCAGCCTTACCTCCGCGAAGCAAGCCTGAAGCCGAGCTCCCTTCCGCGAGCAGGCCTCTTTCGCCCAGAGAGAAAGCTTGGCCGCGGCGGGGGTGGCGGAAGCCTCAGGGAGGCTGCGTGCCGGGCCTCAGGTCGGGGGCCGTCCTAGAAGGAGGCCCCCGACCTGGGCCTCAGCGAAGCCCTTCGCAAGGGCGTCGGAAGCGGCTCCTGCCCCGACCGTGACGCGGGACCCACGGCAGAGCAAACACACTCGTGGTGAGGGCACGGGAGGCCTTCTGACAGCAGCGCCGCTTCCCTCAGCCGGGCGCCCGCCCTCAGTCGAACCCACCGGAGCCCGCGTTCGGAGTGCACCGAGCTGAACACCCGGCTCTCGGCGAGGTCGTGACGGCGACGCCGGCCTGCAGGCCAAACTCTCTGGGGGCGCCCTGAGCTGGGAGGCTCGCCCGAAACGGAAGGGGGAAGCGCCGAGCCCCTGCCACGGGATTGCTTCAGGACGACGCATTGGCCCAGCAAGCCCCACTCTGTCCCGGGAAGAGAGAAGCGGCTCTGGCACCTAGAAGCACGGGGCAAGGCACCCAACCGTCAGCTCTTGGATCGGGCTTCCCGGAGGGGGCCCTTTCACCTCGCCATTCCCCGAACGCACAACGCCTTCTCTCAGACGCGGAGGAAGACGTGCACACGCTGCCGCCTTGGGCCTCCACTCCAGGGACCTGCGGGTGCCGCCAGCACCTCCGGGGCGACAGCGGGCTGCGCGGTGTCAAGGTCGACACACGCCCGGGCCTGGCAACCGAAGGAGACAGCTCCTCCCTGGGTTCCGTGCAACACGGTGCTGCCGGGAAAACGTCCGCCCAGGGAAAGATGAGTGCGAACAGAGAAGCGGGGAGGAGAGATGAAGGGCGCGCTTCGTGAGGCACGAGGGTCCGGGCTGTGGGGCCGGCCTCTCCCGGGCCGGCGCCTCACGTCCTACACGGGGAAGCCGTTGGCTGGCTCGCCGGGGGTTGGACCCGCTGAGGTCCAGGCCCCCGACCTCCCTGTGCGAAACAAGGCAGGGCGGAATGCCATCCCCGTCCACGTCCACACACACGTCGCTCCACGGAGAAGGAGGCCTTCTCAACGCTTAGCCCGGAAACCTCGAGTGAGCACCGCAGCCTTACCTCCGCGAAGCAAGCCTGAAGCCGAGCTCCCTTCCGCGAGCAGGCCTCTTTCGCCCAGAGAGAAAGCTTGGCCGCGGCGGGGGTGGCGGAAGCCTCAGGGAGGCTGCGTGCCGGGCCTCAGGTCGGGGGCCGTCCTAGAAGGAGGCCCCCGACCTGGGCCTCAGCGAAGCCCTTCGCAAGGGCGTCGGAAGCGGCTCCTGCCCCGGCCGTGACGCGGGACCCACGGCAGAGCAAACACACTCGTGGTGAGGGCACGGGAGGCCTTCTGACAGCAGCGCCGCTTCCCTCAGCCGGGCGCCCGCCCTCAGTCGAACCCACCGGAGCCCGCGTTCGGAGTGCACCGAGCTGAACACCCGGCTCTCGGCGAGGTCGTGACGGCGACGCCGGCCTGCAGGCCAAACTCTCTGGGGGCGCCCTGAGCTGGGAGGCTCGCCCGAAACGGAAGGGGGAAGCGCCGAGCCCCTGCCACGGGATTGCTTCAGGACGACGCATTGGCCCAGCAAGCCCCACTCTGTCCCGGGAAGAGAGAAGCGGCTCTGGCACCTAGAAGCACGGGGCAAGGCACCCAACCCTCAGCTCTTGGATGGCGCTTCCCGGAGGGGGCCCTTTCACCTCGCCATTCCCCGAACGCACAACGCCTTCTCTCAGACGCGGAGGAAGACGTGCACACGCTGCCGCCTTGGGCCTCCACTCCAGGGACCTGCGGGTGCCGCCAGCACCTCCGGGGCGACAGCGGGCTGCGCGGTGTCAAGGTCGACACACGCCCGGGCCTGGCAACCGAAGGAGACAGCTCCTCCCTGGGTTCCGTGCAACACGGTGCTGCCGGGAAAACGTCCGCCCAGGGAAAGATGAGTGCGAACAGAGAAGCGGGGAGGAGAGATGAAGGGCGCGCTTCGTGAGGCACGAGGGTCCGGGCTGTGGGGCCGGCCTCTCCCGGGCCGGCGCCTCACGTCCTACACGGGGAAGCCGTTGGCTGGCTCGCCGGGGGTTGGACCCGCTGAGGTCCAGGCCCCCGACCTCCCTGTGCGAAACAAGGCAGGGCGGAATGCCATCCCCGTCCACGTCCACACACACGTCGCTCCACGGAGAAGGAGGCCTTCTCAACGCTTAGCCCGGAAACCTCGAGTGAGCACCGCAGCCTTACCTCCGCGAAGCAAGCCTGAAGCCGAGCTCCCTTCCGCGAGCAGGCCTCTTTCGCCCAGAGAGAAAGCTTGGCCGCGGCGGGGGTGGCGGAAGCCTCAGGGAGGCTGCGTGCCGGGCCTCAGGTCGGGGGCCGTCCTAGAAGGAGGCCCCCGACCTGGGCCTCAGCGAAGCCCTTCGCAAGGGCGTCGGAAGCGGCTCCTGCCCCGCCCGTGACGCGGGACCCACGGCAGAGCAAACACACTCGTGGTGAGGGCACGGGAGGCCTTCTGACAGCAGCGCCGCTTCCCTCAGCCGGGCGCCCGCCCTCAGTCGAACCCACCGGAGCCCGCGTTCGGAGTGCACCGAGCTGAACACCCGGCTCTCGGCGAGGTCGTGACGGCGACGCCGGCCTGCAGGCCAAACTCTCTGGGGGCGCCCTGAGCTGGGAGGCTCGCCCGAAACGGAAGGGGGAAGCGCCGAGCCCCTGCCACGGGATTGCTTCAGGACGACGCATTGGCCCAGCAAGCCCCACTCTGTCCCGGGAAGAGAGAAGCGGCTCTGGCACCTAGAAGCACGGGGCAAGGCACCCAACCCTCAGCTCTTGGATCGCGCTTCCCGGAGGGGGCCCTTTCACCTCGCCATTCCCCGAACGCACAACGCCTTCTCTCAGACGCGGAGGAAGACGTGCACACGCTGCCGCCTTGGGCCTCCACTCCAGGGACCTGCGGGTGCCGCCAGCACCTCCGGGGCGACAGCGGGCTGCGCGGTGTCAAGGTCGACACACGCCCGGGCCTGGCAACCGAAGGAGACAGCTCCTCCCTGGGTTCCGTGCAACACGGTGCTGCCGGGAAAACGTCCGCCCAGGGAAAGATGAGTGCGAACAGAGAAGCGGGGAGGAGAGATGAAGGGCGCGCTTCGTGAGGCACGAGGGTCCGGGCTGTGGGGCCGGCCTCTCCCGGGCCGGCGCCTCACGTCCTACACGGGGAAGCCGTTGGCTGGCTCGCCGGGGGTTGGACCCGCTGAGGTCCAGGCCCCCGACCTCCCTGTGCGAAACAAGGCAGGGCGGAATGCCATCCCCGTCCACGTCCACACACACGTCGCTCCACGGAGAAGGAGGCCTTCTCAACGCTTAGCCCGGAAACCTCGAGTGAGCACCGCAGCCTTACCTCCGCGAAGCAAGCCTGAAGCCGAGCTCCCTTCCGCGAGCAGGCCTCTTTCGCCCAGAGAGAAAGCTTGGCCGCGGCGGGGGTGGCGGAAGCCTCAGGGAGGCTGCGTGCCGGGCCTCAGGTCGGGGGCCGTCCTAGAAGGAGGCCCCCGACCTGGGCCTCAGCGAAGCCCTTCGCAAGGGCGTCGGAAGCGGCTCCTGCCCCGACCGTGACGCGGGACCCACGGCAGAGCAAACACACTCGTGGTGAGGGCACGGGAGGCCTTCTGACAGCAGCGCCGCTTCCCTCAGCCGGGCGCCCGCCCTCAGTCGAACCCACCGGAGCCCGCGTTCGGAGTGCACCGAGCTGAACACCCGGCTCTCGGCGAGGTCGTGACGGCGACGCCGGCCTGCAGGCCAAACTCTCTGGGGGCGCCCTGAGCTGGGAGGCTCGCCCGAAACGGAAGGGGGAAGCGCCGAGCCCCTGCCACGGGATTGCTTCAGGACGACGCATTGGCCCAGCAAGCCCCACTCTGTCCCGGGAAGAGAGAAGCGGCTCTGGCACCTAGAAGCACGGGGCAAGGCACCCAACCCTCAGCTCTTGGATCGCGCTTCCCGGAGGGGGCCCTTTCACCTCGCCATTCCCCGAACGCACAACGCCTTCTCTCAGACGCGGAGGAAGACGTGCACACGCTGCCGCCTTGGGCCTCCACTCCAGGGACCTGCGGGTGCCGCCAGCACCTCCGGGGCGACAGCGGGCTGCGCGGTGTCAAGGTCGACACACGCCCGGGCCTGGCAACCGAAGGAGACAGCTCCTCCCTGGGTTCCGTGCAACACGGTGCTGCCGGGAAAACGTCCGCCCAGGGAAAGATGAGTGCGAACAGAGAAGCGGGGAGGAGAGATGAAGGGCGCGCTTCGTGAGGCACGAGGGTCCGGGCTGTGGGGCCGGCCTCTCCCGGGCCGGCGCCTCACGTCCTACACGGGGAAGCCGTTGGCTGGCTCGCCGGGGGTTGGACCCGCTGAGGTCCAGGCCCCCGACCTCCCTGTGCGAAACAAGGCAGGGCGGAATGCCATCCCCGTCCACGTCCACACACACGTCGCTCCACGGAGAAGGAGGCCTTCTCAACGCTTAGCCCGGAAACCTCGAGTGAGCACCGCAGCCTTACCTCCGCGAAGCAAGCCTGAAGCCGAGCTCCCTTCCGCGAGCAGGCCTCTTTCGCCCAGAGAGAAAGCTTGGCCGCGGCGGGGGTGGCGGAAGCCTCAGGGAGGCTGCGTGCCGGGCCTCAGGTCGGGGGCCGTCCTAGAAGGAGGCCCCCGACCTGGGCCTCAGCGAAGCCCTTCGCAAGGGCGTCGGAAGCGGCTCCTGCCCCGACCGTGACGCGGGACCCACGGCAGAGCAAACACACTCGTGGTGAGGGCACGGGAGGCCTTCTGACAGCAGCGCCGCTTCCCTCAGCCGGGCGCCCGCCCTCAGTCGAACCCACCGGAGCCCGCGTTCGGAGTGCACCGAGCTGAACACCCGGCTCTCGGCGAGGTCGTGACGGCGACGCCGGCCTGCAGGCCAAACTCTCTGGGGGCGCCCTGAGCTGGGAGGCTCGCCCGAAACGGAAGGGGGAAGCGCCGAGCCCCTGCCACGGGATTGCTTCAGGACGACGCATTGGCCCAGCAAGCCCCACTCTGTCCCGGGAAGAGAGAAGCGGCTCTGGCACCTAGAAGCACGGGGCAAGGCACCCAACCCTCAGCTCTTGGATGGCGCTTCCCGGAGGGGGCCCTTTCACCTCGCCATTCCCCGAACGCACAACGCCTTCTCTCAGACGCGGAGGAAGACGTGCACACGCTGCCGCCTTGGGCCTCCACTCCAGGGACCTGCGGGTGCCGCCAGCACCTCCGGGGCGACAGCGGGCTGCGCGGTGTCAAGGTCGACACACGCCCGGGCCTGGCAACCGAAGGAGACAGCTCCTCCCTGGGTTCCGTGCAACACGGTGCTGCCGGGAAAACGTCCGCCCAGGGAAAGATGAGTGCGAACAGAGAAGCGGGGAGGAGAGATGAAGGGCGCGCTTCGTGAGGCACGAGGGTCCGGGCTGTGGGGCCGGCCTCTCCCGGGCCGGCGCCTCACGTCCTACACGGGGAAGCCGTTGGCTGGCTCGCCGGGGGTTGGACCCGCTGAGGTCCAGGCCCCCGACCTCCCTGTGCGAAACAAGGCAGGGTGGAATGCCATCCCCGTCCACGTCCACACACACGTCGCTCCACGGAGAAGGAGGCCTTCTCAACGCTTAGCCCGGAAACCTCGAGTGAGCACCGCAGCCTTACCTCCGCGAAGCAAGCCTGAAGCCGAGCTCCCTTCCGCGAGCAGGCCTCTTTCGCCCAGAGAGAAAGCTTGGCCGCGGCGGGGGTGGCGGAAGCCTCAGGGAGGCTGCGTGCCGGGCCTCAGGTCGGGGGCCGTCCTAGAAGGAGGCCCCCGACCTGGGCCTCAGCGAAGCCCTTCGCAAGGGCGTCGGAAGCGGCTCCTGCCCCGACCGTGACGCGGGACCCACGGCAGAGCAAACACACTCGTGGTGAGGGCACGGGAGGCCTTCTGACAGCAGCGCCGCTTCCCTCAGCCGGGCGCCCGCCCTCAGTCGAACCCACCGGAGCCCGCGTTCGGAGTGCACCGAGCTGAACACCCGGCTCTCGGCGAGGTCGTGACGGCGACGCCGGCCTGCAGGCCAAACTCTCTGGGGGCGCCCTGAGCTGGGAGGCTCGCCCGAAACGGAAGGGGGAAGCGCCGAGCCCCTGCCACGGGATTGCTTCAGGACGACGCATTGGCCCAGCAAGCCCCACTCTGTCCCGGGAAGAGAGAAGCGGCTCTGGCACCTAGAAGCACGGGGCAAGGCACCCAACCCTCAGCTCTTGGATGGCGCTTCCCGGAGGGGGCCCTTTCACCTCGCCATTCCCCGAACGCACAACGCCTTCTCTCAGACGCGGAGGAAGACGTGCACACGCTGCCGCCTTGGGCCTCCACTCCAGGGACCTGCGGGTGCCGCCAGCACCTCCGGGGCGACAGCGGGCTGCGCGGTGTCAAGGTCGACACACGCCCGGGCCTGGCAACCGAAGGAGACAGCTCCTCCCTGGGTTCCGTGCAACACGGTGCTGCCGGGAAAACGTCCGCCCAGGGAAAGATGAGTGCGAACAGAGAAGCGGGGAGGAGAGATGAAGGGCGCGCTTCGTGAGGCACGAGGGTCCGGGCTGTGGGGCCGGCCTCTCCCGGGCCGGCGCCTCACGTCCTACACGGGGAAGCCGTTGGCTGGCTCGCCGGGGGTTGGACCCGCTGAGGTCCAGGCCCCCGACCTCCCTGTGCGAAACAAGGCAGGGCGGAATGCCATCCCCGTCCACGTCCACACACACGTCGCTCCACGGAGAAGGAGGCCTTCTCAACGCTTAGCCCGGAAACCTCGAGTGAGCACCGCAGCCTTACCTCCGCGAAGCAAGCCTGAAGCCGAGCTCCCTTCCGCGAGCAGGCCTCTTTCGCCCAGAGAGAAAGCTTGGCCGCGGCGGGGGTGGCGGAAGCCTCAGGGAGGCTGCGTGCCGGGCCTCAGGTCGGGGGCCGTCCTAGAAGGAGGCCCCCGACCTGGGCCTCAGCGAAGCCCTTCGCAAGGGCGTCGGAAGCGGCTCCTGCCCCGACCGTGACGCGGGACCCACGGCAGAGCAAACACACTCGTGGTGAGGGCACGGGAGGCCTTCTGACAGCAGCGCCGCTTCCCTCAGCCGGGCGCCCGCCCTCAGTCGAACCCACCGGAGCCCGCGTTCGGAGTGCACCGAGCTGAACACCCGGCTCTCGGCGAGGTCGTGACGGCGACGCCGGCCTGCAGGCCAAACTCTCTGGGGGCGCCCTGAGCTGGGAGGCTCGCCCGAAACGGAAGGGGGAAGCGCCGAGCCCCTGCCACGGGATTGCTTCAGGACGACGCATTGGCCCAGCAAGCCCCACTCTGTCCCGGGAAGAGAGAAGCGGCTCTGGCACCTAGAAGCACGGGGCAAGGCACCCAACCCTCAGCTCTTGGATCGCGCTTCCCGGAGGGGGCCCTTTCACCTCGCCATTCCCCGAACGCACAACGCCTTCTCTCAGACGCGGAGGAAGACGTGCACACGCTGCCGCCTTGGGCCTCCACTCCAGGGACCTGCGGGTGCCGCCAGCACCTCCGGGGCGACAGCGGGCTGCGCGGTGTCAAGGTCGACACACGCCCGGGCCTGGCAACCGAAGGAGACAGCTCCTCCCTGGGTTCCGTGCAACACGGTGCTGCCGGGAAAACGTCCGCCCAGGGAAAGATGAGTGCGAACAGAGAAGCGGGGAGGAGAGATGAAGGGCGCGCTTCGTGAGGCACGAGGGTCCGGGCTGTGGGGCCGGCCTCTCCCGGGCCGGCGCCTCACGTCCTACACGGGGAAGCCGTTGGCTGGCTCGCCGGGGGTTGGACCCGCTGAGGTCCAGGCCCCCGACCTCCCTGTGCGAAACAAGGCAGGGTGGAATGCCATCCCCGTCCACGTCCACACACACGTCGCTCCACGGAGAAGGAGGCCTTCTCAACGCTTAGCCCGGAAACCTCGAGTGAGCACCGCAGCCTTACCTCCGCGAAGCAAGCCTGAAGCCGAGCTCCCTTCCGCGAGCAGGCCTCTTTCGCCCAGAGAGAAAGCTTGGCCGCGGCGGGGGTGGCGGAAGCCTCAGGGAGGCTGCGTGCCGGGCCTCAGGTCGGGGGCCGTCCTAGAAGGAGGCCCCCGACCTGGGCCTCAGCGAAGCCCTTCGCAAGGGCGTCGGAAGCGGCTCCTGCCCCGACCGTGACGCGGGACCCACGGCAGAGCAAACACACTCGTGGTGAGGGCACGGGAGGCCTTCTGACAGCAGCGCCGCTTCCCTCAGCCGGGCGCCCGCCCTCAGTCGAACCCACCGGAGCCCGCGTTCGGAGTGCACCGAGCTGAACACCCGGCTCTCGGCGAGGTCGTGACGGCGACGCCGGCCTGCAGGCCAAACTCTCTGGGGGCGCCCTGAGCTGGGAGGCTCGCCCGAAACGGAAGGGGGAAGCGCCGAGCCCCTGCCACGGGATTGCTTCAGGACGACGCATTGGCCCAGCAAGCCCCACTCTGTCCCGGGAAGAGAGAAGCGGCTCTGGCACCTAGAAGCACGGGGCAAGGCACCCAACCCTCAGCTCTTGGATCGCGCTTCCCGGAGGGGGCCCTTTCACCTCGCCATTCCCCGAACGCACAACGCCTTCTCTCAGACGCGGAGGAAGACGTGCACACGCTGCCGCCTTGGGCCTCCACTCCAGGGACCTGCGGGTGCCGCCAGCACCTCCGGGGCGACAGCGGGCTGCGCGGTGTCAAGGTCGACACACGCCCGGGCCTGGCAACCGAAGGAGACAGCTCCTCCCTGGGTTCCGTGCAACACGGTGCTGCCGGGAAAACGTCCGCCCAGGGAAAGATGAGTGCGAACAGAGAAGCGGGGAGGAGAGATGAAGGGCGCGCTTCGTGAGGCACGAGGGTCCGGGCTGTGGGGCCGGCCTCTCCCGGGCCGGCGCCTCACGTCCTACACGGGGAAGCCGTTGGCTGGCTCGCCGGGGGTTGGACCCGCTGAGGTCCAGGCCCCCGACCTCCCTGTGCGAAACAAGGCAGGGTGGAATGCCATCCCCGTCCACGTCCACACACACGTCGCTCCACGGAGAAGGAGGCCTTCTCAACGCTTAGCCCGGAAACCTCGAGTGAGCACCGCAGCCTTACCTCCGCGAAGCAAGCCTGAAGCCGAGCTCCCTTCCGCGAGCAGGCCTCTTTCGCCCAGAGAGAAAGCTTGGCCGCGGCGGGGGTGGCGGAAGCCTCAGGGAGGCTGCGTGCCGGGCCTCAGGTCGGGGGCCGTCCTAGAAGGAGGCCCCCGACCTGGGCCTCAGCGAAGCCCTTCGCAAGGGCGTCGGAAGCGGCTCCTGCCCCGACCGTGACGCGGGACCCACGGCAGAGCAAACACACTCGTGGTGAGGGCACGGGAGGCCTTCTGACAGCAGCGCCGCTTCCCTCAGCCGGGCGCCCGCCCTCAGTCGAACCCACCGGAGCCCGCGTTCGGAGTGCACCGAGCTGAACACCCGGCTCTCGGCGAGGTCGTGACGGCGACGCCGGCCTGCAGGCCAAACTCTCTGGGGGCGCCCTGAGCTGGGAGGCTCGCCCGAAACGGAAGGGGGAAGCGCCGAGCCCCTGCCACGGGATTGCTTCAGGACGACGCATTGGCCCAGCAAGCCCCACTCTGTCCCGGGAAGAGAGAAGCGGCTCTGGCACCTAGAAGCACGGGGCAAGGCACCCAACCCTCAGCTCTTGGATGGCGCTTCCCGGAGGGGGCCCTTTCACCTCGCCATTCCCCGAACGCACAACGCCTTCTCTCAGACGCGGAGGAAGACGTGCACACGCTGCCGCCTTGGGCCTCCACTCCAGGGACCTGCGGGTGCCGCCAGCACCTCCGGGGCGACAGCGGGCTGCGCGGTGTCAAGGTCGACACACGCCCGGGCCTGGCAACCGAAGGAGACAGCTCCTCCCTGGGTTCCGTGCAACACGGTGCTGCCGGGAAAACGTCCGCCCAGGGAAAGATGAGTGCGAACAGAGAAGCGGGGAGGAGAGATGAAGGGCGCGCTTCGTGAGGCACGAGGGTCCGGGCTGTGGGGCCGGCCTCTCCCGGGCCGGCGCCTCACGTCCTACACGGGGAAGCCGTTGGCTGGCTCGCCGGGGGTTGGACCCGCTGAGGTCCAGGCCCCCGACCTCCCTGTGCGAAACAAGGCAGGGTGGAATGCCATCCCCGTCCACGTCCACACACACGTCGCTCCACGGAGAAGGAGGCCTTCTCAACGCTTAGCCCGGAAACCTCGAGTGAGCACCGCAGCCTTACCTCCGCGAAGCAAGCCTGAAGCCGAGCTCCCTTCCGCGAGCAGGCCTCTTTCGCCCAGAGAGAAAGCTTGGCCGCGGCGGGGGTGGCGGAAGCCTCAGGGAGGCTGCGTGCCGGGCCTCAGGTCGGGGGCCGTCCTAGAAGGAGGCCCCCGACCTGGGCCTCAGCGAAGCCCTTCGCAAGGGCGTCGGAAGCGGCTCCTGCCCCGCCCGTGACGCGGGACCCACGGCAGAGCAAACACACTCGTGGTGAGGGCACGGGAGGCCTTCTGACAGCAGCGCCGCTTCCCTCAGCCGGGCGCCCGCCCTCAGTCGAACCCACCGGAGCCCGCGTTCGGAGTGCACCGAGCTGAACACCCGGCTCTCGGCGAGGTCGTGACGGCGACGCCGGCCTGCAGGCCAAACTCTCTGGGGGCGCCCTGAGCTGGGAGGCTCGCCCGAAACGGAAGGGGGAAGCGCCGAGCCCCTGCCACGGGATTGCTTCAGGACGACGCATTGGCCCAGCAAGCCCCACTCTGTCCCGGGAAGAGAGAAGCGGCTCTGGCACCTAGAAGCACGGGGCAAGGCACCCAACCCTCAGCTCTTGGATGGCGCTTCCCGGAGGGGGCCCTTTCACCTCGCCATTCCCCGAACGCACAACGCCTTCTCTCAGACGCGGAGGAAGACGTGCACACGCTGCCGCCTTGGGCCTCCACTCCAGGGACCTGCGGGTGCCGCCAGCACCTCCGGGGCGACAGCGGGCTGCGCGGTGTCAAGGTCGACACACGCCCGGGCCTGGCAACCGAAGGAGACAGCTCCTCCCTGGGTTCCGTGCAACACGGTGCTGCCGGGAAAACGTCCGCCCAGGGAAAGATGAGTGCGAACAGAGAAGCGGGGAGGAGAGATGAAGGGCGCGCTTCGTGAGGCACGAGGGTCCGGGCTGTGGGGCCGGCCTCTCCCGGGCCGGCGCCTCACGTCCTACACGGGGAAGCCGTTGGCTGGCTCGCCGGGGGTTGGACCCGCTGAGGTCCAGGCCCCCGACCTCCCTGTGCGAAACAAGGCAGGGCGGAATGCCATCCCCGTCCACGTCCACACACACGTCGCTCCACGGAGAAGGAGGCCTTCTCAACGCTTAGCCCGGAAACCTCGAGTGAGCACCGCAGCCTTACCTCCGCGAAGCAAGCCTGAAGCCGAGCTCCCTTCCGCGAGCAGGCCTCTTTCGCCCAGAGAGAAAGCTTGGCCGCGGCGGGGGTGGCGGAAGCCTCAGGGAGGCTGCGTGCCGGGCCTCAGGTCGGGGGCCGTCCTAGAAGGAGGCCCCCGACCTGGGCCTCAGCGAAGCCCTTCGCAAGGGCGTCGGAAGCGGCTCCTGCCCCGACCGTGACGCGGGACCCACGGCAGAGCAAACACACTCGTGGTGAGGGCACGGGAGGCCTTCTGACAGCAGCGCCGCTTCCCTCAGCCGGGCGCCCGCCCTCAGTCGAACCCACCGGAGCCCGCGTTCGGAGTGCACCGAGCTGAACACCCGGCTCTCGGCGAGGTCGTGACGGCGACGCCGGCCTGCAGGCCAAACTCTCTGGGGGCGCCCTGAGCTGGGAGGCTCGCCCGAAACGGAAGGGGGAAGCGCCGAGCCCCTGCCACGGGATTGCTTCAGGACGACGCATTGGCCCAGCAAGCCCCACTCTGTCCCGGGAAGAGAGAAGCGGCTCTGGCACCTAGAAGCACGGGGCAAGGCACCCAACCCTCAGCTCTTGGATGGCGCTTCCCGGAGGGGGCCCTTTCACCTCGCCATTCCCCGAACGCACAACGCCTTCTCTCAGACGCGGAGGAAGACGTGCACACGCTGCCGCCTTGGGCCTCCACTCCAGGGACCTGCGGGTGCCGCCAGCACCTCCGGGGCGACAGCGGGCTGCGCGGTGTCAAGGTCGACACAAGCCCGGGCCTGGCAACCGAAGGAGACAGCTCCTCCCTGGGTTCCGTGCAACACGGTGCTGCCGGGAAAACGTCCGCCCAGGGAAAGATGAGTGCGAACAGAGAAGCGGGGAGGAGAGATGAAGGGCGCGCTTCGTGAGGCACGAGGGTCCGGGCTGTGGGGCCGGCCTCTCCCGGGCCGGCGCCTCACGTCCTACACGGGGAAGCCGTTGGCTGGCTCGCCGGGGGTTGGACCCGCTGAGGTCCAGGCCCCCGACCTCCCTGTGCGAAACAAGGCAGGGCGGAATGCCATCCCCGTCCACGTCCACACACACGTCGCTCCACGGAGAAGGAGGCCTTCTCAACGCTTAGCCCGGAAACCTCGAGTGAGCACCGCAGCCTTACCTCCGCGAAGCAAGCCTGAAGCCGAGCTCCCTTCCGCGAGCAGGCCTCTTTCGCCCAGAGAGAAAGCTTGGCCGCGGCGGGGGTGGCGGAAGCCTCAGGGAGGCTGCGTGCCGGGCCTCAGGTCGGGGGCCGTCCTAGAAGGAGGCCCCCGACCTGGGCCTCAGCGAAGCCCTTCGCAAGGGCGTCGGAAGCGGCTCCTGCCCCGCCCGTGACGCGGGACCCACGGCAGAGCAAACACACTCGTGGTGAGGGCACGGGAGGCCTTCTGACAGCAGCGCCGCTTCCCTCAGCCGGGCGCCCGCCCTCAGTCGAACCCACCGGAGCCCGCGTTCGGAGTGCACCGAGCTGAACACCCGGCTCTCGGCGAGGTCGTGACGGCGACGCCGGCCTGCAGGCCAAACTCTCTGGGGGCGCCCTGAGCTGGGAGGCTCGCCCGAAACGGAAGGGGGAAGCGCCGAGCCCCTGCCACGGGATTGCTTCAGGACGACGCATTGGCCCAGCAAGCCCCACTCTGTCCCGGGAAGAGAGAAGCGGCTCTGGCACCTAGAAGCACGGGGCAAGGCACCCAACCCTCAGCTCTTGGATCGCGCTTCCCGGAGGGGGCCCTTTCACCTCGCCATTCCCCGAACGCACAACGCCTTCTCTCAGACGCGGAGGAAGACGTGCACACGCTGCCGCCTTGGGCCTCCACTCCAGGGACCTGCGGGTGCCGCCAGCACCTCCGGGGCGACAGCGGGCTGCGCGGTGTCAAGGTCGACACACGCCCGGGCCTGGCAACCGAAGGAGACAGCTCCTCCCTGGGTTCCGTGCAACACGGTGCTGCCGGGAAAACGTCCGCCCAGGGAAAGATGAGTGCGAACAGAGAAGCGGGGAGGAGAGATGAAGGGCGCGCTTCGTGAGGCACGAGGGTCCGGGCTGTGGGGCCGGCCTCTCCCGGGCCGGCGCCTCACGTCCTACACGGGGAAGCCGTTGGCTGGCTCGCCGGGGGTTGGACCCGCTGAGGTCCAGGCCCCCGACCTCCCTGTGCGAAACAAGGCAGGGTGGAATGCCATCCCCGTCCACGTCCACACACACGTCGCTCCACGGAGAAGGAGGCCTTCTCAACGCTTAGCCCGGAAACCTCGAGTGAGCACCGCAGCCTTACCTCCGCGAAGCAAGCCTGAAGCCGAGCTCCCTTCCGCGAGCAGGCCTCTTTCGCCCAGAGAGAAAGCTTGGCCGCGGCGGGGGTGGCGGAAGCCTCAGGGAGGCTGCGTGCCGGGCCTCAGGTCGGGGGCCGTCCTAGAAGGAGGCCCCCGACCTGGGCCTCAGCGAAGCCCTTCGCAAGGGCGTCGGAAGCGGCTCCTGCCCCGACCGTGACGCGGGACCCACGGCAGAGCAAACACACTCGTGGTGAGGGCACGGGAGGCCTTCTGACAGCAGCGCCGCTTCCCTCAGCCGGGCGCCCGCCCTCAGTCGAACCCACCGGAGCCCGCGTTCGGAGTGCACCGAGCTGAACACCCGGCTCTCGGCGAGGTCGTGACGGCGACGCCGGCCTGCAGGCCAAACTCTCTGGGGGCGCCCTGAGCTGGGAGGCTCGCCCGAAACGGAAGGGGGAAGCGCCGAGCCCCTGCCACGGGATTGCTTCAGGACGACGCATTGGCCCAGCAAGCCCCACTCTGTCCCGGGAAGAGAGAAGCGGCTCTGGCACCTAGAAGCACGGGGCAAGGCACCCAACCGTCAGCTCTTGGATCGGGCTTCCCGGAGGGGGCCCTTTCACCTCGCCATTCCCCGAACGCACAACGCCTTCTCTCAGACGCGGAGGAAGACGTGCACACGCTGCCGCCTTGGGCCTCCACTCCAGGGACCTGCGGGTGCCGCCAGCACCTCCGGGGCGACAGCGGGCTGCGCGGTGTCAAGGTCGACACACGCCCGGGCCTGGCAACCGAAGGAGACAGCTCCTCCCTGGGTTCCGTGCAACACGGTGCTGCCGGGAAAACGTCCGCCCAGGGAAAGATGAGTGCGAACAGAGAAGCGGGGAGGAGAGATGAAGGGCGCGCTTCGTGAGGCACGAGGGTCCGGGCTGTGGGGCCGGCCTCTCCCGGGCCGGCGCCTCACGTCCTACACGGGGAAGCCGTTGGCTGGCTCGCCGGGGGTTGGACCCGCTGAGGTCCAGGCCCCCGACCTCCCTGTGCGAAACAAGGCAGGGTGGAATGCCATCCCCGTCCACGTCCACACACACGTCGCTCCACGGAGAAGGAGGCCTTCTCAACGCTTAGCCCGGAAACCTCGAGTGAGCACCGCAGCCTTACCTCCGCGAAGCAAGCCTGAAGCCGAGCTCCCTTCCGCGAGCAGGCCTCTTTCGCCCAGAGAGAAAGCTTGGCCGCGGCGGGGGTGGCGGAAGCCTCAGGGAGGCTGCGTGCCGGGCCTCAGGTCGGGGGCCGTCCTAGAAGGAGGCCCCCGACCTGGGCCTCAGCGAAGCCCTTCGCAAGGGCGTCGGAAGCGGCTCCTGCCCCGCCCGTGACGCGGGACCCACGGCAGAGCAAACACACTCGTGGTGAGGGCACGGGAGGCCTTCTGACAGCAGCGCCGCTTCCCTCAGCCGGGCGCCCGCCCTCAGTCGAACCCACCGGAGCCCGCGTTCGGAGTGCACCGAGCTGAACACCCGGCTCTCGGCGAGGTCGTGACGGCGACGCCGGCCTGCAGGCCAAACTCTCTGGGGGCGCCCTGAGCTGGGAGGCTCGCCCGAAACGGAAAGGGGAAGCGCCGAGCCCCTGCCACGGGATTGCTTCAGGACGACGCATTGGCCCAGCAAGCCCCACTCTGTCCCGGGAAGAGAGAAGCGGCTCTGGCACCTAGAAGCACGGGGCAAGGCACCCAACCCTCAGCTCTTGGATCGCGCTTCCCGGAGGGGGCCCTTTCACCTCGCCATTCCCCGAACGCACAACGCCTTCTCTCAGACGCGGAGGAAGACGTGCACACGCTGCCGCCTTGGGCCTCCACTCCAGGGACCTGCGGGTGCCGCCAGCACCTCCGGGGCGACAGCGGGCTGCGCGGTGTCAAGGTCGACACACGCCCGGGCCTGGCAACCGAAGGAGACAGCTCCTCCCTGGGTTCCGTGCAACACGGTGCTGCCGGGAAAACGTCCGCCCAGGGAAAGATGAGTGCGAACAGAGAAGCGGGGAGGAGAGATGAAGGGCGCGCTTCGTGAGGCACGAGGGTCCGGGCTGTGGGGCCGGCCTCTCCCGGGCCGGCGCCTCACGTCCTACACGGGGAAGCCGTTGGCTGGCTCGCCGGGGGTTGGACCCGCTGAGGTCCAGGCCCCCGACCTCCCTGTGCGAAACAAGGCAGGGTGGAATGCCATCCCCGTCCACGTCCACACACACGTCGCTCCACGGAGAAGGAGGCCTTCTCAACGCTTAGCCCGGAAACCTCGAGTGAGCACCGCAGCCTTACCTCCGCGAAGCAAGCCTGAAGCCGAGCTCCCTTCCGCGAGCAGGCCTCTTTCGCCCAGAGAGAAAGCTTGGCCGCGGCGGGGGTGGCGGAAGCCTCAGGGAGGCTGCGTGCCGGGCCTCAGGTCGGGGGCCGTCCTAGAAGGAGGCCCCCGACCTGGGCCTCAGCGAAGCCCTTCGCAAGGGCGTCGGAAGCGGCTCCTGCCCCGCCCGTGACGCGGGACCCACGGCAGAGCAAACACACTCGTGGTGAGGGCACGGGAGGCCTTCTGACAGCAGCGCCGCTTCCCTCAGCCGGGCGCCCGCCCTCAGTCGAACCCACCGGAGCCCGCGTTCGGAGTGCACCGAGCTGAACACCCGGCTCTCGGCGAGGTCGTGACGGCGACGCCGGCCTGCAGGCCAAACTCTCTGGGGGCGCCCTGAGCTGGGAGGCTCGCCCGAAACGGAAGGGGGAAGCGCCGAGCCCCTGCCACGGGATTGCTTCAGGACGACGCATTGGCCCAGCAAGCCCCACTCTGTCCCGGGAAGAGAGAAGCGGCTCTGGCACCTAGAAGCACGGGGCAAGGCACCCAACCGTCAGCTCTTGGATCGGGCTTCCCGGAGGGGGCCCTTTCACCTCGCCATTCCCCGAACGCACAACGCCTTCTCTCAGACGCGGAGGAAGACGTGCACACGCTGCCGCCTTGGGCCTCCACTCCAGGGACCTGCGGGTGCCGCCAGCACCTCCGGGGCGACAGCGGGCTGCGCGGTGTCAAGGTCGACACACGCCCGGGCCTGGCAACCGAAGGAGACAGCTCCTCCCTGGGTTCCGTGCAACACGGTGCTGCCGGGAAAACGTCCGCCCAGGGAAAGATGAGTGCGAACAGAGAAGCGGGGAGGAGAGATGAAGGGCGCGCTTCGTGAGGCACGAGGGTCCGGGCTGTGGGGCCGGCCTCTCCCGGGCCGGCGCCTCACGTCCTACACGGGGAAGCCGTTGGCTGGCTCGCCGGGGGTTG
Organism: Martes martes; assembly: GCF_963455335.1. Taxonomy (NCBI): domain Eukaryota; kingdom Metazoa; phylum Chordata; class Mammalia; order Carnivora; family Mustelidae; genus Martes; species Martes martes. The sequence goes on from NW_027666255.1 coordinate 97,075, forward strand.
GACCCGCTGAGGTCCAGGCCCCCGACCTCCCTGTGCGAAACAAGGCAGGGTGGAATGCCATCCCCGTCCACGTCCACACACACGTCGCTCCACGGAGAAGGAGGCCTTCTCAACGCTTAGCCCGGAAACCTCGAGTGAGCACCGCAGCCTTACCTCCGCGAAGCAAGCCTGAAGCCGAGCTCCCTTCCGCGAGCAGGCCTCTTTCGCCCAGAGAGAAAGCTTGGCCGCGGCGGGGGTGGCGGAAGCCTCAGGGAGGCTGCGTGCCGGGCCTCAGGTCGGGGGCCGTCCTAGAAGGAGGCCCCCGACCTGGGCCTCAGCGAAGCCCTTCGCAAGGGCGTCGGAAGCGGCTCCTGCCCCGACCGTGACGCGGGACCCACGGCAGAGCAAACACACTCGTGGTGAGGGCACGGGAGGCCTTCTGACAGCAGCGCCGCTTCCCTCAGCCGGGCGCCCGCCCTCAGTCGAACCCACCGGAGCCCGCGTTCGGAGTGCACCGAGCTGAACACCCGGCTCTCGGCGAGGTCGTGACGGCGACGCCGGCCTGCAGGCCAAACTCTCTGGGGGCGCCCTGAGCTGGGAGGCTCGCCCGAAACGGAAGGGGGAAGCGCCGAGCCCCTGCCACGGGATTGCTTCAGGACGACGCATTGGCCCAGCAAGCCCCACTCTGTCCCGGGAAGAGAGAAGCGGCTCTGGCACCTAGAAGCACGGGGCAAGGCACCCAACCCTCAGCTCTTGGATCGCGCTTCCCGGAGGGGGCCCTTTCACCTCGCCATTCCCCGAACGCACAACGCCTTCTCTCAGACGCGGAGGAAGACGTGCACACGCTGCCGCCTTGGGCCTCCACTCCAGGGACCTGCGGGTGCCGCCAGCACCTCCGGGGCGACAGCGGGCTGCGCGGTGTCAAGGTCGACACACGCCCGGGCCTGGCAACCGAAGGAGACAGCTCCTCCCTGGGTTCCGTGCAACACGGTGCTGCCGGGAAAACGTCCGCCCAGGGAAAGATGAGTGCGAACAGAGAAGCGGGGAGGAGAGATGAAGGGCGCGCTTCGTGAGGCACGAGGGTCCGGGCTGTGGGGCCGGCCTCTCCCGGGCCGGCGCCTCACGTCCTACACGGGGAAGCCGTTGGCTGGCTCGCCGGGGGTTGGACCCGCTGAGGTCCAGGCCCCCGACCTCCCTGTGCGAAACAAGGCAGGGCGGAATGCCATCCCCGTCCACGTCCACACACACGTCGCTCCACGGAGAAGGAGGCCTTCTCAACGCTTAGCCCGGAAACCTCGAGTGAGCACCGCAGCCTTACCTCCGCGAAGCAAGCCTGAAGCCGAGCTCCCTTCCGCGAGCAGGCCTCTTTCGCCCAGAGAGAAAGCTTGGCCGCGGCGGGGGTGGCGGAAGCCTCAGGGAGGCTGCGTGCCGGGCCTCAGGTCGGGGGCCGTCCTAGAAGGAGGCCCCCGACCTGGGCCTCAGCGAAGCCCTTCGCAAGGGCGTCGGAAGCGGCTCCTGCCCCGACCGTGACGCGGGACCCACGGCAGAGCAAACACACTCGTGGTGAGGGCACGGGAGGCCTTCTGACAGCAGCGCCGCTTCCCTCAGCCGGGCGCCCGCCCTCAGTCGAACCCACCGGAGCCCGCGTTCGGAGTGCACCGAGCTGAACACCCGGCTCTCGGCGAGGTCGTGACGGCGACGCCGGCCTGCAGGCCAAACTCTCTGGGGGCGCCCTGAGCTGGGAGGCTCGCCCGAAACGGAAGGGGGAAGCGCCGAGCCCCTGCCACGGGATTGCTTCAGGACGACGCATTGGCCCAGCAAGCCCCACTCTGTCCCGGGAAGAGAGAAGCGGCTCTGGCACCTAGAAGCACGGGGCAAGGCACCCAACCCTCAGCTCTTGGATGGCGCTTCCCGGAGGGGGCCCTTTCACCTCGCCATTCCCCGAACGCACAACGCCTTCTCTCAGACGCGGAGGAAGACGTGCACACGCTGCCGCCTTGGGCCTCCACTCCAGGGACCTGCGGGTGCCGCCAGCACCTCCGGGGCGACAGCGGGCTGCGCGGTGTCAAGGTCGACACAAGCCCGGGCCTGGCAACCGAAGGAGACAGCTCCTCCCTGGGTTCCGTGCAACACGGTGCTGCCGGGAAAACGTCCGCCCAGGGAAAGATGAGTGCGAACAGAGAAGCGGGGAGGAGAGATGAAGGGCGCGCTTCGTGAGGCACGAGGGTCCGGGCTGTGGGGCCGGCCTCTCCCGGGCCGGCGCCTCACGTCCTACACGGGGAAGCCGTTGGCTGGCTCGCCGGGGGTTGGACCCGCTGAGGTCCAGGCCCCCGACCTCCCTGTGCGAAACAAGGCAGGGCGGAATGCCATCCCCGTCCACGTCCACACACACGTCGCTCCACGGAGAAGGAGGCCTTCTCAACGCTTAGCCCGGAAACCTCGAGTGAGCACCGCAGCCTTACCTCCGCGAAGCAAGCCTGAAGCCGAGCTCCCTTCCGCGAGCAGGCCTCTTTCGCCCAGAGAGAAAGCTTGGCCGCGGCGGGGGTGGCGGAAGCCTCAGGGAGGCTGCGTGCCGGGCCTCAGGTCGGGGGCCGTCCTAGAAGGAGGCCCCCGACCTGGGCCTCAGCGAAGCCCTTCGCAAGGGCGTCGGAAGCGGCTCCTGCCCCGCCCGTGACGCGGGACCCACGGCAGAGCAAACACACTCGTGGTGAGGGCACGGGAGGCCTTCTGACAGCAGCGCCGCTTCCCTCAGCCGGGCGCCCGCCCTCAGTCGAACCCACCGGAGCCCGCGTTCGGAGTGCACCGAGCTGAACACCCGGCTCTCGGCGAGGTCGTGACGGCGACGCCGGCCTGCAGGCCAAACTCTCTGGGGGCGCCCTGAGCTGGGAGGCTCGCCCGAAACGGAAGGGGGAAGCGCCGAGCCCCTGCCACGGGATTGCTTCAGGACGACGCATTGGCCCAGCAAGCCCCACTCTGTCCCGGGAAGAGAGAAGCGGCTCTGGCACCTAGAAGCACGGGGCAAGGCACCCAACCCTCAGCTCTTGGATCGCGCTTCCCGGAGGGGGCCCTTTCACCTCGCCATTCCCCGAACGCACAACGCCTTCTCTCAGACGCGGAGGAAGACGTGCACACGCTGCCGCCTTGGGCCTCCACTCCAGGGACCTGCGGGTGCCGCCAGCACCTCCGGGGCGACAGCGGGCTGCGCGGTGTCAAGGTCGACACACGCCCGGGCCTGGCAACCGAAGGAGACAGCTCCTCCCTGGGTTCCGTGCAACACGGTGCTGCCGGGAAAACGTCCGCCCAGGGAAAGATGAGTGCGAACAGAGAAGCGGGGAGGAGAGATGAAGGGCGCGCTTCGTGAGGCACGAGGGTCCGGGCTGTGGGGCCGGCCTCTCCCGGGCCGGCGCCTCACGTCCTACACGGGGAAGCCGTTGGCTGGCTCGCCGGGGGTTGGACCCGCTGAGGTCCAGGCCCCCGACCTCCCTGTGCGAAACAAGGCAGGGTGGAATGCCATCCCCGTCCACGTCCACACACACGTCGCTCCACGGAGAAGGAGGCCTTCTCAACGCTTAGCCCGGAAACCTCGAGTGAGCACCGCAGCCTTACCTCCGCGAAGCAAGCCTGAAGCCGAGCTCCCTTCCGCGAGCAGGCCTCTTTCGCCCAGAGAGAAAGCTTGGCCGCGGCGGGGGTGGCGGAAGCCTCAGGGAGGCTGCGTGCCGGGCCTCAGGTCGGGGGCCGTCCTAGAAGGAGGCCCCCGACCTGGGCCTCAGCGAAGCCCTTCGCAAGGGCGTCGGAAGCGGCTCCTGCCCCGACCGTGACGCGGGACCCACGGCAGAGCAAACACACTCGTGGTGAGGGCACGGGAGGCCTTCTGACAGCAGCGCCGCTTCCCTCAGCCGGGCGCCCGCCCTCAGTCGAACCCACCGGAGCCCGCGTTCGGAGTGCACCGAGCTGAACACCCGGCTCTCGGCGAGGTCGTGACGGCGACGCCGGCCTGCAGGCCAAACTCTCTGGGGGCGCCCTGAGCTGGGAGGCTCGCCCGAAACGGAAGGGGGAAGCGCCGAGCCCCTGCCACGGGATTGCTTCAGGACGACGCATTGGCCCAGCAAGCCCCACTCTGTCCCGGGAAGAGAGAAGCGGCTCTGGCACCTAGAAGCACGGGGCAAGGCACCCAACCGTCAGCTCTTGGATCGGGCTTCCCGGAGGGGGCCCTTTCACCTCGCCATTCCCCGAACGCACAACGCCTTCTCTCAGACGCGGAGGAAGACGTGCACACGCTGCCGCCTTGGGCCTCCACTCCAGGGACCTGCGGGTGCCGCCAGCACCTCCGGGGCGACAGCGGGCTGCGCGGTGTCAAGGTCGACACACGCCCGGGCCTGGCAACCGAAGGAGACAGCTCCTCCCTGGGTTCCGTGCAACACGGTGCTGCCGGGAAAACGTCCGCCCAGGGAAAGATGAGTGCGAACAGAGAAGCGGGGAGGAGAGATGAAGGGCGCGCTTCGTGAGGCACGAGGGTCCGGGCTGTGGGGCCGGCCTCTCCCGGGCCGGCGCCTCACGTCCTACACGGGGAAGCCGTTGGCTGGCTCGCCGGGGGTTGGACCCGCTGAGGTCCAGGCCCCCGACCTCCCTGTGCGAAACAAGGCAGGGTGGAATGCCATCCCCGTCCACGTCCACACACACGTCGCTCCACGGAGAAGGAGGCCTTCTCAACGCTTAGCCCGGAAACCTCGAGTGAGCACCGCAGCCTTACCTCCGCGAAGCAAGCCTGAAGCCGAGCTCCCTTCCGCGAGCAGGCCTCTTTCGCCCAGAGAGAAAGCTTGGCCGCGGCGGGGGTGGCGGAAGCCTCAGGGAGGCTGCGTGCCGGGCCTCAGGTCGGGGGCCGTCCTAGAAGGAGGCCCCCGACCTGGGCCTCAGCGAAGCCCTTCGCAAGGGCGTCGGAAGCGGCTCCTGCCCCGCCCGTGACGCGGGACCCACGGCAGAGCAAACACACTCGTGGTGAGGGCACGGGAGGCCTTCTGACAGCAGCGCCGCTTCCCTCAGCCGGGCGCCCGCCCTCAGTCGAACCCACCGGAGCCCGCGTTCGGAGTGCACCGAGCTGAACACCCGGCTCTCGGCGAGGTCGTGACGGCGACGCCGGCCTGCAGGCCAAACTCTCTGGGGGCGCCCTGAGCTGGGAGGCTCGCCCGAAACGGAAAGGGGAAGCGCCGAGCCCCTGCCACGGGATTGCTTCAGGACGACGCATTGGCCCAGCAAGCCCCACTCTGTCCCGGGAAGAGAGAAGCGGCTCTGGCACCTAGAAGCACGGGGCAAGGCACCCAACCCTCAGCTCTTGGATCGCGCTTCCCGGAGGGGGCCCTTTCACCTCGCCATTCCCCGAACGCACAACGCCTTCTCTCAGACGCGGAGGAAGACGTGCACACGCTGCCGCCTTGGGCCTCCACTCCAGGGACCTGCGGGTGCCGCCAGCACCTCCGGGGCGACAGCGGGCTGCGCGGTGTCAAGGTCGACACACGCCCGGGCCTGGCAACCGAAGGAGACAGCTCCTCCCTGGGTTCCGTGCAACACGGTGCTGCCGGGAAAACGTCCGCCCAGGGAAAGATGAGTGCGAACAGAGAAGCGGGGAGGAGAGATGAAGGGCGCGCTTCGTGAGGCACGAGGGTCCGGGCTGTGGGGCCGGCCTCTCCCGGGCCGGCGCCTCACGTCCTACACGGGGAAGCCGTTGGCTGGCTCGCCGGGGGTTGGACCCGCTGAGGTCCAGGCCCCCGACCTCCCTGTGCGAAACAAGGCAGGGTGGAATGCCATCCCCGTCCACGTCCACACACACGTCGCTCCACGGAGAAGGAGGCCTTCTCAACGCTTAGCCCGGAAACCTCGAGTGAGCACCGCAGCCTTACCTCCGCGAAGCAAGCCTGAAGCCGAGCTCCCTTCCGCGAGCAGGCCTCTTTCGCCCAGAGAGAAAGCTTGGCCGCGGCGGGGGTGGCGGAAGCCTCAGGGAGGCTGCGTGCCGGGCCTCAGGTCGGGGGCCGTCCTAGAAGGAGGCCCCCGACCTGGGCCTCAGCGAAGCCCTTCGCAAGGGCGTCGGAAGCGGCTCCTGCCCCGCCCGTGACGCGGGACCCACGGCAGAGCAAACACACTCGTGGTGAGGGCACGGGAGGCCTTCTGACAGCAGCGCCGCTTCCCTCAGCCGGGCGCCCGCCCTCAGTCGAACCCACCGGAGCCCGCGTTCGGAGTGCACCGAGCTGAACACCCGGCTCTCGGCGAGGTCGTGACGGCGACGCCGGCCTGCAGGCCAAACTCTCTGGGGGCGCCCTGAGCTGGGAGGCTCGCCCGAAACGGAAGGGGGAAGCGCCGAGCCCCTGCCACGGGATTGCTTCAGGACGACGCATTGGCCCAGCAAGCCCCACTCTGTCCCGGGAAGAGAGAAGCGGCTCTGGCACCTAGAAGCACGGGGCAAGGCACCCAACCGTCAGCTCTTGGATCGGGCTTCCCGGAGGGGGCCCTTTCACCTCGCCATTCCCCGAACGCACAACGCCTTCTCTCAGACGCGGAGGAAGACGTGCACACGCTGCCGCCTTGGGCCTCCACTCCAGGGACCTGCGGGTGCCGCCAGCACCTCCGGGGCGACAGCGGGCTGCGCGGTGTCAAGGTCGACACACGCCCGGGCCTGGCAACCGAAGGAGACAGCTCCTCCCTGGGTTCCGTGCAACACGGTGCTGCCGGGAAAACGTCCGCCCAGGGAAAGATGAGTGCGAACAGAGAAGCGGGGAGGAGAGATGAAGGGCGCGCTTCGTGAGGCACGAGGGTCCGGGCTGTGGGGCCGGCCTCTCCCGGGCCGGCGCCTCACGTCCTACACGGGGAAGCCGTTGGCTGGCTCGCCGGGGGTTGGACCCGCTGAGGTCCAGGCCCCCGACCTCCCTGTGCGAAACAAGGCAGGGTGGAATGCCATCCCCGTCCACGTCCACACACACGTCGCTCCACGGAGAAGGAGGCCTTCTCAACGCTTAGCCCGGAAACCTCGAGTGAGCACCGCAGCCTTACCTCCGCGAAGCAAGCCTGAAGCCGAGCTCCCTTCCGCGAGCAGGCCTCTTTCGCCCAGAGAGAAAGCTTGGCCGCGGCGGGGGTGGCGGAAGCCTCAGGGAGGCTGCGTGCCGGGCCTCAGGTCGGGGGCCGTCCTAGAAGGAGGCCCCCGACCTGGGCCTCAGCGAAGCCCTTCGCAAGGGCGTCGGAAGCGGCTCCTGCCCCGACCGTGACGCGGGACCCACGGCAGAGCAAACACACTCGTGGTGAGGGCACGGGAGGCCTTCTGACAGCAGCGCCGCTTCCCTCAGCCGGGCGCCCGCCCTCAGTCGAACCCACCGGAGCCCGCGTTCGGAGTGCACCGAGCTGAACACCCGGCTCTCGGCGAGGTCGTGACGGCGACGCCGGCCTGCAGGCCAAACTCTCTGGGGGCGCCCTGAGCTGGGAGGCTCGCCCGAAACGGAAGGGGGAAGCGCCGAGCCCCTGCCACGGGATTGCTTCAGGACGACGCATTGGCCCAGCAAGCCCCACTCTGTCCCGGGAAGAGAGAAGCGGCTCTGGCACCTAGAAGCACGGGGCAAGGCACCCAACCCTCAGCTCTTGGATCGCGCTTCCCGGAGGGGGCCCTTTCACCTCGCCATTCCCCGAACGCACAACGCCTTCTCTCAGACGCGGAGGAAGACGTGCACACGCTGCCGCCTTGGGCCTCCACTCCAGGGACCTGCGGGTGCCGCCAGCACCTCCGGGGCGACAGCGGGCTGCGCGGTGTCAAGGTCGACACACGCCCGGGCCTGGCAACCGAAGGAGACAGCTCCTCCCTGGGTTCCGTGCAACACGGTGCTGCCGGGAAAACGTCCGCCCAGGGAAAGATGAGTGCGAACAGAGAAGCGGGGAGGAGAGATGAAGGGCGCGCTTCGTGAGGCACGAGGGTCCGGGCTGTGGGGCCGGCCTCTCCCGGGCCGGCGCCTCACGTCCTACACGGGGAAGCCGTTGGCTGGCTCGCCGGGGGTTGGACCCGCTGAGGTCCAGGCCCCCGACCTCCCTGTGCGAAACAAGGCAGGGCGGAATGCCATCCCCGTCCACGTCCACACACACGTCGCTCCACGGAGAAGGAGGCCTTCTCAACGCTTAGCCCGGAAACCTCGAGTGAGCACCGCAGCCTTACCTCCGCGAAGCAAGCCTGAAGCCGAGCTCCCTTCCGCGAGCAGGCCTCTTTCGCCCAGAGAGAAAGCTTGGCCGCGGCGGGGGTGGCGGAAGCCTCAGGGAGGCTGCGTGCCGGGCCTCAGGTCGGGGGCCGTCCTAGAAGGAGGCCCCCGACCTGGGCCTCAGCGAAGCCCTTCGCAAGGGCGTCGGAAGCGGCTCCTGCCCCGACCGTGACGCGGGACCCACGGCAGAGCAAACACACTCGTGGTGAGGGCACGGGAGGCCTTCTGACAGCAGCGCCGCTTCCCTCAGCCGGGCGCCCGCCCTCAGTCGAACCCACCGGAGCCCGCGTTCGGAGTGCACCGAGCTGAACACCCGGCTCTCGGCGAGGTCGTGACGGCGACGCCGGCCTGCAGGCCAAACTCTCTGGGGGCGCCCTGAGCTGGGAGGCTCGCCCGAAACGGAAGGGGGAAGCGCCGAGCCCCTGCCACGGGATTGCTTCAGGACGACGCATTGGCCCAGCAAGCCCCACTCTGTCCCGGGAAGAGAGAAGCGGCTCTGGCACCTAGAAGCACGGGGCAAGGCACCCAACCGTCAGCTCTTGGATGGCGCTTCCCGGAGGGGGCCCTTTCACCTCGCCATTCCCCGAACGCACAACGCCTTCTCTCAGACGCGGAGGAAGACGTGCACACGCTGCCGCCTTGGGCCTCCACTCCAGGGACCTGCGGGTGCCGCCAGCACCTCCGGGGCGACAGCGGGCTGCGCGGTGTCAAGGTCGACACACGCCCGGGCCTGGCAACCGAAGGAGACAGCTCCTCCCTGGGTTCCGTGCAACACGGTGCTGCCGGGAAAACGTCCGCCCAGGGAAAGATGAGTGCGAACAGAGAAGCGGGGAGGAGAGATGAAGGGCGCGCTTCGTGAGGCACGAGGGTCCGGGCTGTGGGGCCGGCCTCTCCCGGGCCGGCGCCTCACGTCCTACACGGGGAAGCCGTTGGCTGGCTCGCCGGGGGTTGGACCCGCTGAGGTCCAGGCCCCCGACCTCCCTGTGCGAAACAAGGCAGGGCGGAATGCCATCCCCGTCCACGTCCACACACACGTCGCTCCACGGAGAAGGAGGCCTTCTCAACGCTTAGCCCGGAAACCTCGAGTGAGCACCGCAGCCTTACCTCCGCGAAGCAAGCCTGAAGCCGAGCTCCCTTCCGCGAGCAGGCCTCTTTCGCCCAGAGAGAAAGCTTGGCCGCGGCGGGGGTGGCGGAAGCCTCAGGGAGGCTGCGTGCCGGGCCTCAGGTCGGGGGCCGTCCTAGAAGGAGGCCCCCGACCTGGGCCTCAGCGAAGCCCTTCGCAAGGGCGTCGGAAGCGGCTCCTGCCCCGACCGTGACGCGGGACCCACGGCAGAGCAAACACACTCGTGGTGAGGGCACGGGAGGCCTTCTGACAGCAGCGCCGCTTCCCTCAGCCGGGCGCCCGCCCTCAGTCGAACCCACCGGAGCCCGCGTTCGGAGTGCACCGAGCTGAACACCCGGCTCTCGGCGAGGTCGTGACGGCGACGCCGGCCTGCAGGCCAAACTCTCTGGGGGCGCCCTGAGCTGGGAGGCTCGCCCGAAACGGAAGGGGGAAGCGCCGAGCCCCTGCCACGGGATTGCTTCAGGACGACGCATTGGCCCAGCAAGCCCCACTCTGTCCCGGGAAGAGAGAAGCGGCTCTGGCACCTAGAAGCACGGGGCAAGGCACCCAACCCTCAGCTCTTGGATCGCGCTTCCCGGAGGGGGCCCTTTCACCTCGCCATTCCCCGAACGCACAACGCCTTCTCTCAGACGCGGAGGAAGACGTGCACACGCTGCCGCCTTGGGCCTCCACTCCAGGGACCTGCGGGTGCCGCCAGCACCTCCGGGGCGACAGCGGGCTGCGCGGTGTCAAGGTCGACACACGCCCGGGCCTGGCAACCGAAGGAGACAGCTCCTCCCTGGGTTCCGTGCAACACGGTGCTGCCGGGAAAACGTCCGCCCAGGGAAAGATGAGTGCGAACAGAGAAGCGGGGAGGAGAGATGAAGGGCGCGCTTCGTGAGGCACGAGGGTCCGGGCTGTGGGGCCGGCCTCTCCCGGGCCGGCGCCTCACGTCCTACACGGGGAAGCCGTTGGCTGGCTCGCCGGGGGTTGGACCCGCTGAGGTCCAGGCCCCCGACCTCCCTGTGCGAAACAAGGCAGGGTGGAATGCCATCCCCGTCCACGTCCACACACACGTCGCTCCACGGAGAAGGAGGCCTTCTCAACGCTTAGCCCGGAAACCTCGAGTGAGCACCGCAGCCTTACCTCCGCGAAGCAAGCCTGAAGCCGAGCTCCCTTCCGCGAGCAGGCCTCTTTCGCCCAGAGAGAAAGCTTGGCCGCGGCGGGGGTGGCGGAAGCCTCAGGGAGGCTGCGTGCCGGGCCTCAGGTCGGGGGCCGTCCTAGAAGGAGGCCCCCGACCTGGGCCTCAGCGAAGCCCTTCGCAAGGGCGTCGGAAGCGGCTCCTGCCCCGACCGTGACGCGGGACCCACGGCAGAGCAAACACACTCGTGGTGAGGGCACGGGAGGCCTTCTGACAGCAGCGCCGCTTCCCTCAGCCGGGCGCCCGCCCTCAGTCGAACCCACCGGAGCCCGCGTTCGGAGTGCACCGAGCTGAACACCCGGCTCTCGGCGAGGTCGTGACGGCGACGCCGGCCTGCAGGCCAAACTCTCTGGGGGCGCCCTGAGCTGGGAGGCTCGCCCGAAACGGAAAGGGGAAGCGCCGAGCCCCTGCCACGGGATTGCTTCAGGACGACGCATTGGCCCAGCAAGCCCCACTCTGTCCCGGGAAGAGAGAAGCGGCTCTGGCACCTAGAAGCACGGGGCAAGGCACCCAACCCTCAGCTCTTGGATGGCGCTTCCCGGAGGGGGCCCTTTCACCTCGCCATTCCCCGAACGCACAACGCCTTCTCTCAGACGCGGAGGAAGACGTGCACACGCTGCCGCCTTGGGCCTCCACTCCAGGGACCTGCGGGTGCCGCCAGCACCTCCGGGGCGACAGCGGGCTGCGCGGTGTCAAGGTCGACACACGCCCGGGCCTGGCAACCGAAGGAGACAGCTCCTCCCTGGGTTCCGTGCAACACGGTGCTGCCGGGAAAACGTCCGCCCAGGGAAAGATGAGTGCGAACAGAGAAGCGGGGAGGAGAGATGAAGGGCGCGCTTCGTGAGGCACGAGGGTCCGGGCTGTGGGGCCGGCCTCTCCCGGGCCGGCGCCTCACGTCCTACACGGGGAAGCCGTTGGCTGGCTCGCCGGGGGTTGGACCCGCTGAGGTCCAGGCCCCCGACCTCCCTGTGCGAAACAAGGCAGGGCGGAATGCCATCCCCGTCCACGTCCACACACACGTCGCTCCACGGAGAAGGAGGCCTTCTCAACGCTTAGCCCGGAAACCTCGAGTGAGCACCGCAGCCTTACCTCCGCGAAGCAAGCCTGAAGCCGAGCTCCCTTCCGCGAGCAGGCCTCTTTCGCCCAGAGAGAAAGCTTGGCCGCGGCGGGGGTGGCGGAAGCCTCAGGGAGGCTGCGTGCCGGGCCTCAGGTCGGGGGCCGTCCTAGAAGGAGGCCCCCGACCTGGGCCTCAGCGAAGCCCTTCGCAAGGGCGTCGGAAGCGGCTCCTGCCCCGACCGTGACGCGGGACCCACGGCAGAGCAAACACACTCGTGGTGAGGGCACGGGAGGCCTTCTGACAGCAGCGCCGCTTCCCTCAGCCGGGCGCCCGCCCTCAGTCGAACCCACCGGAGCCCGCGTTCGGAGTGCACCGAGCTGAACACCCGGCTCTCGGCGAGGTCGTGACGGCGACGCCGGCCTGCAGGCCAAACTCTCTGGGGGCGCCCTGAGCTGGGAGGCTCGCCCGAAACGGAAGGGGGAAGCGCCGAGCCCCTGCCACGGGATTGCTTCAGGACGACGCATTGGCCCAGCAAGCCCCACTCTGTCCCGGGAAGAGAGAAGCGGCTCTGGCACCTAGAAGCACGGGGCAAGGCACCCAACCCTCAGCTCTTGGATGGCGCTTCCCGGAGGGGGCCCTTTCACCTCGCCATTCCCCGAACGCACAACGCCTTCTCTCAGACGCGGAGGAAGACGTGCACACGCTGCCGCCTTGGGCCTCCACTCCAGGGACCTGCGGGTGCCGCCAGCACCTCCGGGGCGACAGCGGGCTGCGCGGTGTCAAGGTCGACACACGCCCGGGCCTGGCAACCGAAGGAGACAGCTCCTCCCTGGGTTCCGTGCAACACGGTGCTGCCGGGAAAACGTCCGCCCAGGGAAAGATGAGTGCGAACAGAGAAGCGGGGAGGAGAGATGAAGGGCGCGCTTCGTGAGGCACGAGGGTCCGGGCTGTGGGGCCGGCCTCTCCCGGGCCGGCGCCTCACGTCCTACACGGGGAAGCCGTTGGCTGGCTCGCCGGGGGTTGGACCCGCTGAGGTCCAGGCCCCCGACCTCCCTGTGCGAAACAAGGCAGGGCGGAATGCCATCCCCGTCCACGTCCACACACACGTCGCTCCACGGAGAAGGAGGCCTTCTCAACGCTTAGCCCGGAAACCTCGAGTGAGCACCGCAGCCTTACCTCCGCGAAGCAAGCCTGAAGCCGAGCTCCCTTCCGCGAGCAGGCCTCTTTCGCCCAGAGAGAAAGCTTGGCCGCGGCGGGGGTGGCGGAAGCCTCAGGGAGGCTGCGTGCCGGGCCTCAGGTCGGGGGCCGTCCTAGAAGGAGGCCCCCGACCTGGGCCTCAGCGAAGCCCTTCGCAAGGGCGTCGGAAGCGGCTCCTGCCCCGACCGTGACGCGGGACCCACGGCAGAGCAAACACACTCGTGGTGAGGGCACGGGAGGCCTTCTGACAGCAGCGCCGCTTCCCTCAGCCGGGCGCCCGCCCTCAGTCGAACCCACCGGAGCCCGCGTTCGGAGTGCACCGAGCTGAACACCCGGCTCTCGGCGAGGTCGTGACGGCGACGCCGGCCTGCAGGCCAAACTCTCTGGGGGCGCCCTGAGCTGGGAGGCTCGCCCGAAACGGAAGGGGGAAGCGCCGAGCCCCTGCCACGGGATTGCTTCAGGACGACGCATTGGCCCAGCAAGCCCCACTCTGTCCCGGGAAGAGAGAAGCGGCTCTGGCACCTAGAAGCACGGGGCAAGGCACCCAACCGTCAGCTCTTGGATGGCGCTTCCCGGAGGGGGCCCTTTCACCTCGCCATTCCCCGAACGCACAACGCCTTCTCTCAGACGCGGAGGAAGACGTGCACACGCTGCCGCCTTGGGCCTCCACTCCAGGGACCTGCGGGTGCCGCCAGCACCTCCGGGGCGACAGCGGGCTGCGCGGTGTCAAGGTCGACACACGCCCGGGCCTGGCAACCGAAGGAGACAGCTCCTCCCTGGGTTCCGTGCAACACGGTGCTGCCGGGCAAACGTCCGCCCAGGGAAAGATGAGTGCGAACAGAGAAGCGGGGAGGAGAGATGAAGGGCGCGCTTCGTGAGGCACGAGGGTCCGGGCTGTGGGGCCGGCCTCTCCCGGGCCGGCGCCTCACGTCCTACACGGGGAAGCCGTTGGCTGGCTCGCCGGGGGTTGGACCCGCTGAGGTCCAGGCCCCCGACCTCCCTGTGCGAAACAAGGCAGGGCGGAATGCCATCCCCGTCCACGTCCACACACACGTCGCTCCACGGAGAAGGAGGCCTTCTCAACGCTTAGCCCGGAAACCTCGAGTGAGCACCGCAGCCTTACCTCCGCGAAGCAAGCCTGAAGCCGAGCTCCCTTCCGCGAGCAGGCCTCTTTCGCCCAGAGAGAAAGCTTGGCCGCGGCGGGGGTGGCGGAAGCCTCAGGGAGGCTGCGTGCCGGGCCTCAGGTCGGGGGCCGTCCTAGAAGGAGGCCCCCGACCTGGGCCTCAGCGAAGCCCTTCGCAAGGGCGTCGGAAGCGGCTCCTGCCCCGCCCGTGACGCGGGACCCACGGCAGAGCAAACACACTCGTGGTGAGGGCACGGGAGGCCTTCTGACAGCAGCGCCGCTTCCCTCAGCCGGGCGCCCGCCCTCAGTCGAACCCACCGGAGCCCGCGTTCGGAGTGCACCGAGCTGAACACCCGGCTCTCGGCGAGGTCGTGACGGCGACGCCGGCCTGCAGGCCAAACTCTCTGGGGGCGCCCTGAGCTGGGAGGCTCGCCCGAAACGGAAGGGGGAAGCGCCGAGCCCCTGCCACGGGATTGCTTCAGGACGACGCATTGGCCCAGCAAGCCCCACTCTGTCCCGGGAAGAGAGAAGCGGCTCTGGCACCTAGAAGCACGGGGCAAGGCACCCAACCGTCAGCTCTTGGATGGCGCTTCCCGGAGGGGGCCCTTTCACCTCGCCATTCCCCGAACGCACAACGCCTTCTCTCAGACGCGGAGGAAGACGTGCACACGCTGCCGCCTTGGGCCTCCACTCCAGGGACCTGCGGGTGCCGCCAGCACCTCCGGGGCGACAGCGGGCTGCGCGGTGTCAAGGTCGACACACGCCCGGGCCTGGCAACCGAAGGAGACAGCTCCTCCCTGGGTTCCGTGCAACACGGTGCTGCCGGGAAAACGTCCGCCCAGGGAAAGATGAGTGCGAACAGAGAAGCGGGGAGGAGAGATGAAGGGCGCGCTTCGTGAGGCACGAGGGTCCGGGCTGTGGGGCCGGCCTCTCCCGGGCCGGCGCCTCACGTCCTACACGGGGAAGCCGTTGGCTGGCTCGCCGGGGGTTGGACCCGCTGAGGTCCAGGCCCCCGACCTCCCTGTGCGAAACAAGGCAGGGTGGAATGCCATCCCCGTCCACGTCCACACACACGTCGCTCCACGGAGAAGGAGGCCTTCTCAACGCTTAGCCCGGAAACCTCGAGTGAGCACCGCAGCCTTACCTCCGCGAAGCAAGCCTGAAGCCGAGCTCCCTTCCGCGAGCAGGCCTCTTTCGCCCAGAGAGAAAGCTTGGCCGCGGCGGGGGTGGCGGAAGCCTCAGGGAGGCTGCGTGCCGGGCCTCAGGTCGGGGGCCGTCCTAGAAGGAGGCCCCCGACCTGGGCCTCAGCGAAGCCCTTCGCAAGGGCGTCGGAAGCGGCTCCTGCCCCGACCGTGACGCGGGACCCACGGCAGAGCAAACACACTCGTGGTGAGGGCACGGGAGGCCTTCTGACAGCAGCGCCGCTTCCCTCAGCCGGGCGCCCGCCCTCAGTCGAACCCACCGGAGCCCGCGTTCGGAGTGCACCGAGCTGAACACCCGGCTCTCGGCGAGGTCGTGACGGCGACGCCGGCCTGCAGGCCAAACTCTCTGGGGGCGCCCTGAGCTGGGAGGCTCGCCCGAAACGGAAGGGGGAAGCGCCGAGCCCCTGCCACGGGATTGCTTCAGGACGACGCATTGGCCCAGCAAGCCCCACTCTGTCCCGGGAAGAGAGAAGCGGCTCTGGCACCTAGAAGCACGGGGCAAGGCACCCAACCCTCAGCTCTTGGATGGCGCTTCCCGGAGGGGGCCCTTTCACCTCGCCATTCCCCGAACGCACAACGCCTTCTCTCAGACGCGGAGGAAGACGTGCACACGCTGCCGCCTTGGGCCTCCACTCCAGGGACCTGCGGGTGCCGCCAGCACCTCCGGGGCGACAGCGGGCTGCGCGGTGTCAAGGTCGACACACGCCCGGGCCTGGCAACCGAAGGAGACAGCTCCTCCCTGGGTTCCGTGCAACACGGTGCTGCCGGGCAAACGTCCGCCCAGGGAAAGATGAGTGCGAACAGAGAAGCGGGGAGGAGAGATGAAGGGCGCGCTTCGTGAGGCACGAGGGTCCGGGCTGTGGGGCCGGCCTCTCCCGGGCCGGCGCCTCACGTCCTACACGGGGAAGCCGTTGGCTGGCTCGCCGGGGGTTGGACCCGCTGAGGTCCAGGCCCCCGACCTCCCTGTGCGAAACAAGGCAGGGCGGAATGCCATCCCCGTCCACGTCCACACACACGTCGCTCCACGGAGAAGGAGGCCTTCTCAACGCTTAGCCCGGAAACCTCGAGTGAGCACCGCAGCCTTACCTCCGCGAAGCAAGCCTGAAGCCGAGCTCCCTTCCGCGAGCAGGCCTCTTTCGCCCAGAGAGAAAGCTTGGCCGCGGCGGGGGTGGCGGAAGCCTCAGGGAGGCTGCGTGCCGGGCCTCAGGTCGGGGGCCGTCCTAGAAGGAGGCCCCCGACCTGGGCCTCAGCGAAGCCCTTCGCAAGGGCGTCGGAAGCGGCTCCTGCCCCGACCGTGACGCGGGACCCACGGCAGAGCAAACACACTCGTGGTGAGGGCACGGGAGGCCTTCTGACAGCAGCGCCGCTTCCCTCAGCCGGGCGCCCGCCCTCAGTCGAACCCACCGGAGCCCGCGTTCGGAGTGCACCGAGCTGAACACCCGGCTCTCGGCGAGGTCGTGACGGCGACGCCGGCCTGCAGGCCAAACTCTCTGGGGGCGCCCTGAGCTGGGAGGCTCGCCCGAAACGGAAGGGGGAAGCGCCGAGCCCCTGCCACGGGATTGCTTCAGGACGACGCATTGGCCCAGCAAGCCCCACTCTGTCCCGGGAAGAGAGAAGCGGCTCTGGCACCTAGAAGCACGGGGCAAGGCACCCAACCGTCAGCTCTTGGATCGGGCTTCCCGGAGGGGGCCCTTTCACCTCGCCATTCCCCGAACGCACAACGCCTTCTCTCAGACGCGGAGGAAGACGTGCACACGCTGCCGCCTTGGGCCTCCACTCCAGGGACCTGCGGGTGCCGCCAGCACCTCCGGGGCGACAGCGGGCTGCGCGGTGTCAAGGTCGACACACGCCCGGGCCTGGCAACCGAAGGAGACAGCTCCTCCCTGGGTTCCGTGCAACACGGTGCTGCCGGGAAAACGTCCGCCCAGGGAAAGATGAGTGCGAACAGAGAAGCGGGGAGGAGAGATGAAGGGCGCGCTTCGTGAGGCACGAGGGTCCGGGCTGTGGGGCCGGCCTCTCCCGGGCCGGCGCCTCACGTCCTACACGGGGAAGCCGTTGGCTGGCTCGCCGGGGGTTGGACCCGCTGAGGTCCAGGCCCCCGACCTCCCTGTGCGAAACAAGGCAGGGCGGAATGCCATCCCCGTCCACGTCCACACACACGTCGCTCCACGGAGAAGGAGGCCTTCTCAACGCTTAGCCCGGAAACCTCGAGTGAGCACCGCAGCCTTACCTCCGCGAAGCAAGCCTGAAGCCGAGCTCCCTTCCGCGAGCAGGCCTCTTTCGCCCAGAGAGAAAGCTTGGCCGCGGCGGGGGTGGCGGAAGCCTCAGGGAGGCTGCGTGCCGGGCCTCAGGTCGGGGGCCGTCCTAGAAGGAGGCCCCCGACCTGGGCCTCAGCGAAGCCCTTCGCAAGGGCGTCGGAAGCGGCTCCTGCCCCGGCCGTGACGCGGGACCCACGGCAGAGCAAACACACTCGTGGTGAGGGCACGGGAGGCCTTCTGACAGCAGCGCCGCTTCCCTCAGCCGGGCGCCCGCCCTCAGTCGAACCCACCGGAGCCCGCGTTCGGAGTGCACCGAGCTGAACACCCGGCTCTCGGCGAGGTCGTGACGGCGACGCCGGCCTGCAGGCCAAACTCTCTGGGGGCGCCCTGAGCTGGGAGGCTCGCCCGAAACGGAAGGGGGAAGCGCCGAGCCCCTGCCACGGGATTGCTTCAGGACGACGCATTGGCCCAGCAAGCCCCACTCTGTCCCGGGAAGAGAGAAGCGGCTCTGGCACCTAGAAGCACGGGGCAAGGCACCCAACCCTCAGCTCTTGGATGGCGCTTCCCGGAGGGGGCCCTTTCACCTCGCCATTCCCCGAACGCACAACGCCTTCTCTCAGACGCGGAGGAAGACGTGCACACGCTGCCGCCTTGGGCCTCCACTCCAGGGACCTGCGGGTGCCGCCAGCACCTCCGGGGCGACAGCGGGCTGCGCGGTGTCAAGGTCGACACACGCCCGGGCCTGGCAACCGAAGGAGACAGCTCCTCCCTGGGTTCCGTGCAACACGGTGCTGCCGGGAAAACGTCCGCCCAGGGAAAGATGAGTGCGAACAGAGAAGCGGGGAGGAGAGATGAAGGGCGCGCTTCGTGAGGCACGAGGGTCCGGGCTGTGGGGCCGGCCTCTCCCGGGCCGGCGCCTCACGTCCTACACGGGGAAGCCGTTGGCTGGCTCGCCGGGGGTTGGACCCGCTGAGGTCCAGGCCCCCGACCTCCCTGTGCGAAACAAGGCAGGGCGGAATGCCATCCCCGTCCACGTCCACACACACGTCGCTCCACGGAGAAGGAGGCCTTCTCAACGCTTAGCCCGGAAACCTCGAGTGAGCACCGCAGCCTTACCTCCGCGAAGCAAGCCTGAAGCCGAGCTCCCTTCCGCGAGCAGGCCTCTTTCGCCCAGAGAGAAAGCTTGGCCGCGGCGGGGGTGGCGGAAGCCTCAGGGAGGCTGCGTGCCGGGCCTCAGGTCGGGGGCCGTCCTAGAAGGAGGCCCCCGACCTGGGCCTCAGCGAAGCCCTTCGCAAGGGCGTCGGAAGCGGCTCCTGCCCCGCCCGTGACGCGGGACCCACGGCAGAGCAAACACACTCGTGGTGAGGGCACGGGAGGCCTTCTGACAGCAGCGCCGCTTCCCTCAGCCGGGCGCCCGCCCTCAGTCGAACCCACCGGAGCCCGCGTTCGGAGTGCACCGAGCTGAACACCCGGCTCTCGGCGAGGTCGTGACGGCGACGCCGGCCTGCAGGCCAAACTCTCTGGGGGCGCCCTGAGCTGGGAGGCTCGCCCGAAACGGAAGGGGGAAGCGCCGAGCCCCTGCCACGGGATTGCTTCAGGACGACGCATTGGCCCAGCAAGCCCCACTCTGTCCCGGGAAGAGAGAAGCGGCTCTGGCACCTAGAAGCACGGGGCAAGGCACCCAACCCTCAGCTCTTGGATCGCGCTTCCCGGAGGGGGCCCTTTCACCTCGCCATTCCCCGAACGCACAACGCCTTCTCTCAGACGCGGAGGAAGACGTGCACACGCTGCCGCCTTGGGCCTCCACTCCAGGGACCTGCGGGTGCCGCCAGCACCTCCGGGGCGACAGCGGGCTGCGCGGTGTCAAGGTCGACACACGCCCGGGCCTGGCAACCGAAGGAGACAGCTCCTCCCTGGGTTCCGTGCAACACGGTGCTGCCGGGAAAACGTCCGCCCAGGGAAAGATGAGTGCGAACAGAGAAGCGGGGAGGAGAGATGAAGGGCGCGCTTCGTGAGGCACGAGGGTCCGGGCTGTGGGGCCGGCCTCTCCCGGGCCGGCGCCTCACGTCCTACACGGGGAAGCCGTTGGCTGGCTCGCCGGGGGTTGGACCCGCTGAGGTCCAGGCCCCCGACCTCCCTGTGCGAAACAAGGCAGGGCGGAATGCCATCCCCGTCCACGTCCACACACACGTCGCTCCACGGAGAAGGAGGCCTTCTCAACGCTTAGCCCGGAAACCTCGAGTGAGCACCGCAGCCTTACCTCCGCGAAGCAAGCCTGAAGCCGAGCTCCCTTCCGCGAGCAGGCCTCTTTCGCCCAGAGAGAAAGCTTGGCCGCGGCGGGGGTGGCGGAAGCCTCAGGGAGGCTGCGTGCCGGGCCTCAGGTCGGGGGCCGTCCTAGAAGGAGGCCCCCGACCTGGGCCTCAGCGAAGCCCTTCGCAAGGGCGTCGGAAGCGGCTCCTGCCCCGACCGTGACGCGGGACCCACGGCAGAGCAAACACACTCGTGGTGAGGGCACGGGAGGCCTTCTGACAGCAGCGCCGCTTCCCTCAGCCGGGCGCCCGCCCTCAGTCGAACCCACCGGAGCCCGCGTTCGGAGTGCACCGAGCTGAACACCCGGCTCTCGGCGAGGTCGTGACGGCGACGCCGGCCTGCAGGCCAAACTCTCTGGGGGCGCCCTGAGCTGGGAGGCTCGCCCGAAACGGAAGGGGGAAGCGCCGAGCCCCTGCCACGGGATTGCTTCAGGACGACGCATTGGCCCAGCAAGCCCCACTCTGTCCCGGGAAGAGAGAAGCGGCTCTGGCACCTAGAAGCACGGGGCAAGGCACCCAACCCTCAGCTCTTGGATCGCGCTTCCCGGAGGGGGCCCTTTCACCTCGCCATTCCCCGAACGCACAACGCCTTCTCTCAGACGCGGAGGAAGACGTGCACACGCTGCCGCCTTGGGCCTCCACTCCAGGGACCTGCGGGTGCCGCCAGCACCTCCGGGGCGACAGCGGGCTGCGCGGTGTCAAGGTCGACACACGCCCGGGCCTGGCAACCGAAGGAGACAGCTCCTCCCTGGGTTCCGTGCAACACGGTGCTGCCGGGAAAACGTCCGCCCAGGGAAAGATGAGTGCGAACAGAGAAGCGGGGAGGAGAGATGAAGGGCGCGCTTCGTGAGGCACGAGGGTCCGGGCTGTGGGGCCGGCCTCTCCCGGGCCGGCGCCTCACGTCCTACACGGGGAAGCCGTTGGCTGGCTCGCCGGGGGTTGGACCCGCTGAGGTCCAGGCCCCCGACCTCCCTGTGCGAAACAAGGCAGGGCGGAATGCCATCCCCGTCCACGTCCACACACACGTCGCTCCACGGAGAAGGAGGCCTTCTCAACGCTTAGCCCGGAAACCTCGAGTGAGCACCGCAGCCTTACCTCCGCGAAGCAAGCCTGAAGCCGAGCTCCCTTCCGCGAGCAGGCCTCTTTCGCCCAGAGAGAAAGCTTGGCCGCGGCGGGGGTGGCGGAAGCCTCAGGGAGGCTGCGTGCCGGGCCTCAGGTCGGGGGCCGTCCTAGAAGGAGGCCCCCGACCTGGGCCTCAGCGAAGCCCTTCGCAAGGGCGTCGGAAGCGGCTCCTGCCCCGACCGTGACGCGGGACCCACGGCAGAGCAAACACACTCGTGGTGAGGGCACGGGAGGCCTTCTGACAGCAGCGCCGCTTCCCTCAGCCGGGCGCCCGCCCTCAGTCGAACCCACCGGAGCCCGCGTTCGGAGTGCACCGAGCTGAACACCCGGCTCTCGGCGAGGTCGTGACGGCGACGCCGGCCTGCAGGCCAAACTCTCTGGGGGCGCCCTGAGCTGGGAGGCTCGCCCGAAACGGAAGGGGGAAGCGCCGAGCCCCTGCCACGGGATTGCTTCAGGACGACGCATTGGCCCAGCAAGCCCCACTCTGTCCCGGGAAGAGAGAAGCGGCTCTGGCACCTAGAAGCACGGGGCAAGGCACCCAACCCTCAGCTCTTGGATGGCGCTTCCCGGAGGGGGCCCTTTCACCTCGCCATTCCCCGAACGCACAACGCCTTCTCTCAGACGCGGAGGAAGACGTGCACACGCTGCCGCCTTGGGCCTCCACTCCAGGGACCTGCGGGTGCCGCCAGCACCTCCGGGGCGACAGCGGGCTGCGCGGTGTCAAGGTCGACACACGCCCGGGCCTGGCAACCGAAGGAGACAGCTCCTCCCTGGGTTCCGTGCAACACGGTGCTGCCGGGAAAACGTCCGCCCAGGGAAAGATGAGTGCGAACAGAGAAGCGGGGAGGAGAGATGAAGGGCGCGCTTCGTGAGGCACGAGGGTCCGGGCTGTGGGGCCGGCCTCTCCCGGGCCGGCGCCTCACGTCCTACACGGGGAAGCCGTTGGCTGGCTCGCCGGGGGTTGGACCCGCTGAGGTCCAGGCCCCCGACCTCCCTGTGCGAAACAAGGCAGGGTGGAATGCCATCCCCGTCCACGTCCACACACACGTCGCTCCACGGAGAAGGAGGCCTTCTCAACGCTTAGCCCGGAAACCTCGAGTGAGCACCGCAGCCTTACCTCCGCGAAGCAAGCCTGAAGCCGAGCTCCCTTCCGCGAGCAGGCCTCTTTCGCCCAGAGAGAAAGCTTGGCCGCGGCGGGGGTGGCGGAAGCCTCAGGGAGGCTGCGTGCCGGGCCTCAGGTCGGGGGCCGTCCTAGAAGGAGGCCCCCGACCTGGGCCTCAGCGAAGCCCTTCGCAAGGGCGTCGGAAGCGGCTCCTGCCCCGACCGTGACGCGGGACCCACGGCAGAGCAAACACACTCGTGGTGAGGGCACGGGAGGCCTTCTGACAGCAGCGCCGCTTCCCTCAGCCGGGCGCCCGCCCTCAGTCGAACCCACCGGAGCCCGCGTTCGGAGTGCACCGAGCTGAACACCCGGCTCTCGGCGAGGTCGTGACGGCGACGCCGGCCTGCAGGCCAAACTCTCTGGGGGCGCCCTGAGCTGGGAGGCTCGCCCGAAACGGAAGGGGGAAGCGCCGAGCCCCTGCCACGGGATTGCTTCAGGACGACGCATTGGCCCAGCAAGCCCCACTCTGTCCCGGGAAGAGAGAAGCGGCTCTGGCACCTAGAAGCACGGGGCAAGGCACCCAACCCTCAGCTCTTGGATGGCGCTTCCCGGAGGGGGCCCTTTCACCTCGCCATTCCCCGAACGCACAACGCCTTCTCTCAGACGCGGAGGAAGACGTGCACACGCTGCCGCCTTGGGCCTCCACTCCAGGGACCTGCGGGTGCCGCCAGCACCTCCGGGGCGACAGCGGGCTGCGCGGTGTCAAGGTCGACACACGCCCGGGCCTGGCAACCGAAGGAGACAGCTCCTCCCTGGGTTCCGTGCAACACGGTGCTGCCGGGAAAACGTCCGCCCAGGGAAAGATGAGTGCGAACAGAGAAGCGGGGAGGAGAGATGAAGGGCGCGCTTCGTGAGGCACGAGGGTCCGGGCTGTGGGGCCGGCCTCTCCCGGGCCGGCGCCTCACGTCCTACACGGGGAAGCCGTTGGCTGGCTCGCCGGGGGTTGGACCCGCTGAGGTCCAGGCCCCCGACCTCCCTGTGCGAAACAAGGCAGGGCGGAATGCCATCCCCGTCCACGTCCACACACACGTCGCTCCACGGAGAAGGAGGCCTTCTCAACGCTTAGCCCGGAAACCTCGAGTGAGCACCGCAGCCTTACCTCCGCGAAGCAAGCCTGAAGCCGAGCTCCCTTCCGCGAGCAGGCCTCTTTCGCCCAGAGAGAAAGCTTGGCCGCGGCGGGGGTGGCGGAAGCCTCAGGGAGGCTGCGTGCCGGGCCTCAGGTCGGGGGCCGTCCTAGAAGGAGGCCCCCGACCTGGGCCTCAGCGAAGCCCTTCGCAAGGGCGTCGGAAGCGGCTCCTGCCCCGACCGTGACGCGGGACCCACGGCAGAGCAAACACACTCGTGGTGAGGGCACGGGAGGCCTTCTGACAGCAGCGCCGCTTCCCTCAGCCGGGCGCCCGCCCTCAGTCGAACCCACCGGAGCCCGCGTTCGGAGTGCACCGAGCTGAACACCCGGCTCTCGGCGAGGTCGTGACGGCGACGCCGGCCTGCAGGCCAAACTCTCTGGGGGCGCCCTGAGCTGGGAGGCTCGCCCGAAACGGAAGGGGGAAGCGCCGAGCCCCTGCCACGGGATTGCTTCAGGACGACGCATTGGCCCAGCAAGCCCCACTCTGTCCCGGGAAGAGAGAAGCGGCTCTGGCACCTAGAAGCACGGGGCAAGGCACCCAACCCTCAGCTCTTGGATCGCGCTTCCCGGAGGGGGCCCTTTCACCTCGCCATTCCCCGAACGCACAACGCCTTCTCTCAGACGCGGAGGAAGACGTGCACACGCTGCCGCCTTGGGCCTCCACTCCAGGGACCTGCGGGTGCCGCCAGCACCTCCGGGGCGACAGCGGGCTGCGCGGTGTCAAGGTCGACACACGCCCGGGCCTGGCAACCGAAGGAGACAGCTCCTCCCTGGGTTCCGTGCAACACGGTGCTGCCGGGAAAACGTCCGCCCAGGGAAAGATGAGTGCGAACAGAGAAGCGGGGAGGAGAGATGAAGGGCGCGCTTCGTGAGGCACGAGGGTCCGGGCTGTGGGGCCGGCCTCTCCCGGGCCGGCGCCTCACGTCCTACACGGGGAAGCCGTTGGCTGGCTCGCCGGGGGTTGGACCCGCTGAGGTCCAGGCCCCCGACCTCCCTGTGCGAAACAAGGCAGGGTGGAATGCCATCCCCGTCCACGTCCACACACACGTCGCTCCACGGAGAAGGAGGCCTTCTCAACGCTTAGCCCGGAAACCTCGAGTGAGCACCGCAGCCTTACCTCCGCGAAGCAAGCCTGAAGCCGAGCTCCCTTCCGCGAGCAGGCCTCTTTCGCCCAGAGAGAAAGCTTGGCCGCGGCGGGGGTGGCGGAAGCCTCAGGGAGGCTGCGTGCCGGGCCTCAGGTCGGGGGCCGTCCTAGAAGGAGGCCCCCGACCTGGGCCTCAGCGAAGCCCTTCGCAAGGGCGTCGGAAGCGGCTCCTGCCCCGACCGTGACGCGGGACCCACGGCAGAGCAAACACACTCGTGGTGAGGGCACGGGAGGCCTTCTGACAGCAGCGCCGCTTCCCTCAGCCGGGCGCCCGCCCTCAGTCGAACCCACCGGAGCCCGCGTTCGGAGTGCACCGAGCTGAACACCCGGCTCTCGGCGAGGTCGTGACGGCGACGCCGGCCTGCAGGCCAAACTCTCTGGGGGCGCCCTGAGCTGGGAGGCTCGCCCGAAACGGAAGGGGGAAGCGCCGAGCCCCTGCCACGGGATTGCTTCAGGACGACGCATTGGCCCAGCAAGCCCCACTCTGTCCCGGGAAGAGAGAAGCGGCTCTGGCACCTAGAAGCACGGGGCAAGGCACCCAACCCTCAGCTCTTGGATCGCGCTTCCCGGAGGGGGCCCTTTCACCTCGCCATTCCCCGAACGCACAACGCCTTCTCTCAGACGCGGAGGAAGACGTGCACACGCTGCCGCCTTGGGCCTCCACTCCAGGGACCTGCGGGTGCCGCCAGCACCTCCGGGGCGACAGCGGGCTGCGCGGTGTCAAGGTCGACACACGCCCGGGCCTGGCAACCGAAGGAGACAGCTCCTCCCTGGGTTCCGTGCAACACGGTGCTGCCGGGAAAACGTCCGCCCAGGGAAAGATGAGTGCGAACAGAGAAGCGGGGAGGAGAGATGAAGGGCGCGCTTCGTGAGGCACGAGGGTCCGGGCTGTGGGGCCGGCCTCTCCCGGGCCGGCGCCTCACGTCCTACACGGGGAAGCCGTTGGCTGGCTCGCCGGGGGTTGGACCCGCTGAGGTCCAGGCCCCCGACCTCCCTGTGCGAAACAAGGCAGGGTGGAATGCCATCCCCGTCCACGTCCACACACACGTCGCTCCACGGAGAAGGAGGCCTTCTCAACGCTTAGCCCGGAAACCTCGAGTGAGCACCGCAGCCTTACCTCCGCGAAGCAAGCCTGAAGCCGAGCTCCCTTCCGCGAGCAGGCCTCTTTCGCCCAGAGAGAAAGCTTGGCCGCGGCGGGGGTGGCGGAAGCCTCAGGGAGGCTGCGTGCCGGGCCTCAGGTCGGGGGCCGTCCTAGAAGGAGGCCCCCGACCTGGGCCTCAGCGAAGCCCTTCGCAAGGGCGTCGGAAGCGGCTCCTGCCCCGACCGTGACGCGGGACCCACGGCAGAGCAAACACACTCGTGGTGAGGGCACGGGAGGCCTTCTGACAGCAGCGCCGCTTCCCTCAGCCGGGCGCCCGCCCTCAGTCGAACCCACCGGAGCCCGCGTTCGGAGTGCACCGAGCTGAACACCCGGCTCTCGGCGAGGTCGTGACGGCGACGCCGGCCTGCAGGCCAAACTCTCTGGGGGCGCCCTGAGCTGGGAGGCTCGCCCGAAACGGAAGGGGGAAGCGCCGAGCCCCTGCCACGGGATTGCTTCAGGACGACGCATTGGCCCAGCAAGCCCCACTCTGTCCCGGGAAGAGAGAAGCGGCTCTGGCACCTAGAAGCACGGGGCAAGGCACCCAACCCTCAGCTCTTGGATGGCGCTTCCCGGAGGGGGCCCTTTCACCTCGCCATTCCCCGAACGCACAACGCCTTCTCTCAGACGCGGAGGAAGACGTGCACACGCTGCCGCCTTGGGCCTCCACTCCAGGGACCTGCGGGTGCCGCCAGCACCTCCGGGGCGACAGCGGGCTGCGCGGTGTCAAGGTCGACACACGCCCGGGCCTGGCAACCGAAGGAGACAGCTCCTCCCTGGGTTCCGTGCAACACGGTGCTGCCGGGAAAACGTCCGCCCAGGGAAAGATGAGTGCGAACAGAGAAGCGGGGAGGAGAGATGAAGGGCGCGCTTCGTGAGGCACGAGGGTCCGGGCTGTGGGGCCGGCCTCTCCCGGGCCGGCGCCTCACGTCCTACACGGGGAAGCCGTTGGCTGGCTCGCCGGGGGTTGGACCCGCTGAGGTCCAGGCCCCCGACCTCCCTGTGCGAAACAAGGCAGGGTGGAATGCCATCCCCGTCCACGTCCACACACACGTCGCTCCACGGAGAAGGAGGCCTTCTCAACGCTTAGCCCGGAAACCTCGAGTGAGCACCGCAGCCTTACCTCCGCGAAGCAAGCCTGAAGCCGAGCTCCCTTCCGCGAGCAGGCCTCTTTCGCCCAGAGAGAAAGCTTGGCCGCGGCGGGGGTGGCGGAAGCCTCAGGGAGGCTGCGTGCCGGGCCTCAGGTCGGGGGCCGTCCTAGAAGGAGGCCCCCGACCTGGGCCTCAGCGAAGCCCTTCGCAAGGGCGTCGGAAGCGGCTCCTGCCCCGCCCGTGACGCGGGACCCACGGCAGAGCAAACACACTCGTGGTGAGGGCACGGGAGGCCTTCTGACAGCAGCGCCGCTTCCCTCAGCCGGGCGCCCGCCCTCAGTCGAACCCACCGGAGCCCGCGTTCGGAGTGCACCGAGCTGAACACCCGGCTCTCGGCGAGGTCGTGACGGCGACGCCGGCCTGCAGGCCAAACTCTCTGGGGGCGCCCTGAGCTGGGAGGCTCGCCCGAAACGGAAGGGGGAAGCGCCGAGCCCCTGCCACGGGATTGCTTCAGGACGACGCATTGGCCCAGCAAGCCCCACTCTGTCCCGGGAAGAGAGAAGCGGCTCTGGCACCTAGAAGCACGGGGCAAGGCACCCAACCCTCAGCTCTTGGATGGCGCTTCCCGGAGGGGGCCCTTTCACCTCGCCATTCCCCGAACGCACAACGCCTTCTCTCAGACGCGGAGGAAGACGTGCACACGCTGCCGCCTTGGGCCTCCACTCCAGGGACCTGCGGGTGCCG
The DNA here is from genome assembly GCF_963455335.1 of Martes martes. Taxonomy (NCBI): domain Eukaryota; kingdom Metazoa; phylum Chordata; class Mammalia; order Carnivora; family Mustelidae; genus Martes; species Martes martes. The sequence continues at coordinate 124,252 of NW_027666255.1, forward strand.
CCAGCACCTCCGGGGCGACAGCGGGCTGCGCGGTGTCAAGGTCGACACACGCCCGGGCCTGGCAACCGAAGGAGACAGCTCCTCCCTGGGTTCCGTGCAACACGGTGCTGCCGGGAAAACGTCCGCCCAGGGAAAGATGAGTGCGAACAGAGAAGCGGGGAGGAGAGATGAAGGGCGCGCTTCGTGAGGCACGAGGGTCCGGGCTGTGGGGCCGGCCTCTCCCGGGCCGGCGCCTCACGTCCTACACGGGGAAGCCGTTGGCTGGCTCGCCGGGGGTTGGACCCGCTGAGGTCCAGGCCCCCGACCTCCCTGTGCGAAACAAGGCAGGGCGGAATGCCATCCCCGTCCACGTCCACACACACGTCGCTCCACGGAGAAGGAGGCCTTCTCAACGCTTAGCCCGGAAACCTCGAGTGAGCACCGCAGCCTTACCTCCGCGAAGCAAGCCTGAAGCCGAGCTCCCTTCCGCGAGCAGGCCTCTTTCGCCCAGAGAGAAAGCTTGGCCGCGGCGGGGGTGGCGGAAGCCTCAGGGAGGCTGCGTGCCGGGCCTCAGGTCGGGGGCCGTCCTAGAAGGAGGCCCCCGACCTGGGCCTCAGCGAAGCCCTTCGCAAGGGCGTCGGAAGCGGCTCCTGCCCCGACCGTGACGCGGGACCCACGGCAGAGCAAACACACTCGTGGTGAGGGCACGGGAGGCCTTCTGACAGCAGCGCCGCTTCCCTCAGCCGGGCGCCCGCCCTCAGTCGAACCCACCGGAGCCCGCGTTCGGAGTGCACCGAGCTGAACACCCGGCTCTCGGCGAGGTCGTGACGGCGACGCCGGCCTGCAGGCCAAACTCTCTGGGGGCGCCCTGAGCTGGGAGGCTCGCCCGAAACGGAAGGGGGAAGCGCCGAGCCCCTGCCACGGGATTGCTTCAGGACGACGCATTGGCCCAGCAAGCCCCACTCTGTCCCGGGAAGAGAGAAGCGGCTCTGGCACCTAGAAGCACGGGGCAAGGCACCCAACCCTCAGCTCTTGGATGGCGCTTCCCGGAGGGGGCCCTTTCACCTCGCCATTCCCCGAACGCACAACGCCTTCTCTCAGACGCGGAGGAAGACGTGCACACGCTGCCGCCTTGGGCCTCCACTCCAGGGACCTGCGGGTGCCGCCAGCACCTCCGGGGCGACAGCGGGCTGCGCGGTGTCAAGGTCGACACAAGCCCGGGCCTGGCAACCGAAGGAGACAGCTCCTCCCTGGGTTCCGTGCAACACGGTGCTGCCGGGAAAACGTCCGCCCAGGGAAAGATGAGTGCGAACAGAGAAGCGGGGAGGAGAGATGAAGGGCGCGCTTCGTGAGGCACGAGGGTCCGGGCTGTGGGGCCGGCCTCTCCCGGGCCGGCGCCTCACGTCCTACACGGGGAAGCCGTTGGCTGGCTCGCCGGGGGTTGGACCCGCTGAGGTCCAGGCCCCCGACCTCCCTGTGCGAAACAAGGCAGGGCGGAATGCCATCCCCGTCCACGTCCACACACACGTCGCTCCACGGAGAAGGAGGCCTTCTCAACGCTTAGCCCGGAAACCTCGAGTGAGCACCGCAGCCTTACCTCCGCGAAGCAAGCCTGAAGCCGAGCTCCCTTCCGCGAGCAGGCCTCTTTCGCCCAGAGAGAAAGCTTGGCCGCGGCGGGGGTGGCGGAAGCCTCAGGGAGGCTGCGTGCCGGGCCTCAGGTCGGGGGCCGTCCTAGAAGGAGGCCCCCGACCTGGGCCTCAGCGAAGCCCTTCGCAAGGGCGTCGGAAGCGGCTCCTGCCCCGCCCGTGACGCGGGACCCACGGCAGAGCAAACACACTCGTGGTGAGGGCACGGGAGGCCTTCTGACAGCAGCGCCGCTTCCCTCAGCCGGGCGCCCGCCCTCAGTCGAACCCACCGGAGCCCGCGTTCGGAGTGCACCGAGCTGAACACCCGGCTCTCGGCGAGGTCGTGACGGCGACGCCGGCCTGCAGGCCAAACTCTCTGGGGGCGCCCTGAGCTGGGAGGCTCGCCCGAAACGGAAGGGGGAAGCGCCGAGCCCCTGCCACGGGATTGCTTCAGGACGACGCATTGGCCCAGCAAGCCCCACTCTGTCCCGGGAAGAGAGAAGCGGCTCTGGCACCTAGAAGCACGGGGCAAGGCACCCAACCCTCAGCTCTTGGATCGCGCTTCCCGGAGGGGGCCCTTTCACCTCGCCATTCCCCGAACGCACAACGCCTTCTCTCAGACGCGGAGGAAGACGTGCACACGCTGCCGCCTTGGGCCTCCACTCCAGGGACCTGCGGGTGCCGCCAGCACCTCCGGGGCGACAGCGGGCTGCGCGGTGTCAAGGTCGACACACGCCCGGGCCTGGCAACCGAAGGAGACAGCTCCTCCCTGGGTTCCGTGCAACACGGTGCTGCCGGGAAAACGTCCGCCCAGGGAAAGATGAGTGCGAACAGAGAAGCGGGGAGGAGAGATGAAGGGCGCGCTTCGTGAGGCACGAGGGTCCGGGCTGTGGGGCCGGCCTCTCCCGGGCCGGCGCCTCACGTCCTACACGGGGAAGCCGTTGGCTGGCTCGCCGGGGGTTGGACCCGCTGAGGTCCAGGCCCCCGACCTCCCTGTGCGAAACAAGGCAGGGTGGAATGCCATCCCCGTCCACGTCCACACACACGTCGCTCCACGGAGAAGGAGGCCTTCTCAACGCTTAGCCCGGAAACCTCGAGTGAGCACCGCAGCCTTACCTCCGCGAAGCAAGCCTGAAGCCAAGCTCCCTTCCGCGAGCAGGCCTCTTTCGCCCAGAGAGAAAGCTTGGCCGCGGCGGGGGTGGCGGAAGCCTCAGGGAGGCTGCGTGCCGGGCCTCAGGTCGGGGGCCGTCCTAGAAGGAGGCCCCCGACCTGGGCCTCAGCGAAGCCCTTCGCAAGGGCGTCGGAAGCGGCTCCTGCCCCGACCGTGACGCGGGACCCACGGCAGAGCAAACACACTCGTGGTGAGGGCACGGGAGGCCTTCTGACAGCAGCGCCGCTTCCCTCAGCCGGGCGCCCGCCCTCAGTCGAACCCACCGGAGCCCGCGTTCGGAGTGCACCGAGCTGAACACCCGGCTCTCGGCGAGGTCGTGACGGCGACGCCGGCCTGCAGGCCAAACTCTCTGGGGGCGCCCTGAGCTGGGAGGCTCGCCCGAAACGGAAGGGGGAAGCGCCGAGCCCCTGCCACGGGATTGCTTCAGGACGACGCATTGGCCCAGCAAGCCCCACTCTGTCCCGGGAAGAGAGAAGCGGCTCTGGCACCTAGAAGCACGGGGCAAGGCACCCAACCGTCAGCTCTTGGATCGGGCTTCCCGGAGGGGGCCCTTTCACCTCGCCATTCCCCGAACGCACAACGCCTTCTCTCAGACGCGGAGGAAGACGTGCACACGCTGCCGCCTTGGGCCTCCACTCCAGGGACCTGCGGGTGCCGCCAGCACCTCCGGGGCGACAGCGGGCTGCGCGGTGTCAAGGTCGACACACGCCCGGGCCTGGCAACCGAAGGAGACAGCTCCTCCCTGGGTTCCGTGCAACACGGTGCTGCCGGGAAAACGTCCGCCCAGGGAAAGATGAGTGCGAACAGAGAAGCGGGGAGGAGAGATGAAGGGCGCGCTTCGTGAGGCACGAGGGTCCGGGCTGTGGGGCCGGCCTCTCCCGGGCCGGCGCCTCACGTCCTACACGGGGAAGCCGTTGGCTGGCTCGCCGGGGGTTGGACCCGCTGAGGTCCAGGCCCCCGACCTCCCTGTGCGAAACAAGGCAGGGTGGAATGCCATCCCCGTCCACGTCCACACACACGTCGCTCCACGGAGAAGGAGGCCTTCTCAACGCTTAGCCCGGAAACCTCGAGTGAGCACCGCAGCCTTACCTCCGCGAAGCAAGCCTGAAGCCGAGCTCCCTTCCGCGAGCAGGCCTCTTTCGCCCAGAGAGAAAGCTTGGCCGCGGCGGGGGTGGCGGAAGCCTCAGGGAGGCTGCGTGCCGGGCCTCAGGTCGGGGGCCGTCCTAGAAGGAGGCCCCCGACCTGGGCCTCAGCGAAGCCCTTCGCAAGGGCGTCGGAAGCGGCTCCTGCCCCGCCCGTGACGCGGGACCCACGGCAGAGCAAACACACTCGTGGTGAGGGCACGGGAGGCCTTCTGACAGCAGCGCCGCTTCCCTCAGCCGGGCGCCCGCCCTCAGTCGAACCCACCGGAGCCCGCGTTCGGAGTGCACCGAGCTGAACACCCGGCTCTCGGCGAGGTCGTGACGGCGACGCCGGCCTGCAGGCCAAACTCTCTGGGGGCGCCCTGAGCTGGGAGGCTCGCCCGAAACGGAAAGGGGAAGCGCCGAGCCCCTGCCACGGGATTGCTTCAGGACGACGCATTGGCCCAGCAAGCCCCACTCTGTCCCGGGAAGAGAGAAGCGGCTCTGGCACCTAGAAGCACGGGGCAAGGCACCCAACCCTCAGCTCTTGGATCGCGCTTCCCGGAGGGGGCCCTTTCACCTCGCCATTCCCCGAACGCACAACGCCTTCTCTCAGACGCGGAGGAAGACGTGCACACGCTGCCGCCTTGGGCCTCCACTCCAGGGACCTGCGGGTGCCGCCAGCACCTCCGGGGCGACAGCGGGCTGCGCGGTGTCAAGGTCGACACACGCCCGGGCCTGGCAACCGAAGCAGACAGCTCCTCCCTGGGTTCCGTGCAACACGGTGCTGCCGGGAAAACGTCCGCCCAGGGAAAGATGAGTGCGAACAGAGAAGCGGGGAGGAGAGATGAAGGGCGCGCTTCGTGAGGCACGAGGGTCCGGGCTGTGGGGCCGGCCTCTCCCGGGCCGGCGCCTCACGTCCTACACGGGGAAGCCGTTGGCTGGCTCGCCGGGGGTTGGACCCGCTGAGGTCCAGGCCCCCGACCTCCCTGTGCGAAACAAGGCAGGGTGGAATGCCATCCCCGTCCACGTCCACACACACGTCGCTCCACGGAGAAGGAGGCCTTCTCAACGCTTAGCCCGGAAACCTCGAGTGAGCACCGCAGCCTTACCTCCGCGAAGCAAGCCTGAAGCCGAGCTCCCTTCCGCGAGCAGGCCTCTTTCGCCCAGAGAGAAAGCTTGGCCGCGGCGGGGGTGGCGGAAGCCTCAGGGAGGCTGCGTGCCGGGCCTCAGGTCGGGGGCCGTCCTAGAAGGAGGCCCCCGACCTGGGCCTCAGCGAAGCCCTTCGCAAGGGCGTCGGAAGCGGCTCCTGCCCCGACCGTGACGCGGGACCCACGGCAGAGCAAACACACTCGTGGTGAGGGCACGGGAGGCCTTCTGACAGCAGCGCCGCTTCCCTCAGCCGGGCGCCCGCCCTCAGTCGAACCCACCGGAGCCCGCGTTCGGAGTGCACCGAGCTGAACACCCGGCTCTCGGCGAGGTCGTGACGGCGACGCCGGCCTGCAGGCCAAACTCTCTGGGGGCGCCCTGAGCTGGGAGGCTCGCCCGAAACGGAAGGGGGAAGCGCCGAGCCCCTGCCACGGCATTGCTTCAGGACGACGCATTGGCCCAGCAAGCCCCACTCTGTCCCGGGAAGAGAGAAGCGGCTCTGGCACCTAGAAGCACGGGGCAAGGCACCCAACCCTCAGCTCTTGGATGGCGCTTCCCGGAGGGGGCCCTTTCACCTCGCCATTCCCCGAACGCACAACGCCTTCTCTCAGACGCGGAGGAAGACGTGCACACGCTGCCGCCTTGGGCCTCCACTCCAGGGACCTGCGGGTGCCGCCAGCACCTCCGGGGCGACAGCGGGCTGCGCGGTGTCAAGGTCGACACACGCCCGGGCCTGGCAACCGAAGGAGACAGCTCCTCCCTGGGTTCCGTGCAACACGGTGCTGCCGGGAAAACGTCCGCCCAGGGAAAGATGAGTGCGAACAGAGAAGCGGGGAGGAGAGATGAAGGGCGCGCTTCGTGAGGCACGAGGGTCCGGGCTGTGGGGCCGGCCTCTCCCGGGCCGGCGCCTCACGTCCTACACGGGGAAGCCGTTGGCTGGCTCGCCGGGGGTTGGACCCGCTGAGGTCCAGGCCCCCGACCTCCCTGTGCGAAACAAGGCAGGGTGGAATGCCATCCCCGTCCACGTCCACACACACGTCGCTCCACGGAGAAGGAGGCCTTCTCAACGCTTAGCCCGGAAACCTCGAGTGAGCACCGCAGCCTTACCTCCGCGAAGCAAGCCTGAAGCCGAGCTCCCTTCCGCGAGCAGGCCTCTTTCGCCCAGAGAGAAAGCTTGGCCGCGGCGGGGGTGGCGGAAGCCTCAGGGAGGCTGCGTGCCGGGCCTCAGGTCGGGGGCCGTCCTAGAAGGAGGCCCCCGACCTGGGCCTCAGCGAAGCCCTTCGCAAGGGCGTCGGAAGCGGCTCCTGCCCCGCCCGTGACGCGGGACCCACGGCAGAGCAAACACACTCGTGGTGAGGGCACGGGAGGCCTTCTGACAGCAGCGCCGCTTCCCTCAGCCGGGCGCCCGCCCTCAGTCGAACCCACCGGAGCCCGCGTTCGGAGTGCACCGAGCTGAACACCCGGCTCTCGGCGAGGTCGTGACGGCGACGCCGGCCTGCAGGCCAAACTCTCTGGGGGCGCCCTGAGCTGGGAGGCTCGCCCGAAACGGAAGGGGGAAGCGCCGAGCCCCTGCCACGGCATTGCTTCAGGACGACGCATTGGCCCAGCAAGCCCCACTCTGTCCCGGGAAGAGAGAAGCGGCTCTGGCACCTAGAAGCACGGGGCAAGGCACCCAACCGTCAGCTCTTGGATGGCGCTTCCCGGAGGGGGCCCTTTCACCTCGCCATTCCCCGAACGCACAACGCCTTCTCTCAGACGCGGAGGAAGACGTGCACACGCTGCCGCCTTGGGCCTCCACTCCAGGGACCTGCGGGTGCCGCCAGCACCTCCGGGGCGACAGCGGGCTGCGCGGTGTCAAGGTCGACACACGCCCGGGCCTGGCAACCGAAGGAGACAGCTCCTCCCTGGGTTCCGTGCAACACGGTGCTGCCGGGAAAACGTCCGCCCAGGGAAAGATGAGTGCGAACAGAGAAGCGGGGAGGAGAGATGAAGGGCGCGCTTCGTGAGGCACGAGGGTCCGGGCTGTGGGGCCGGCCTCTCCCGGGCCGGCGCCTCACGTCCTACACGGGGAAGCCGTTGGCTGGCTCGCCGGGGGTTGGACCCGCTGAGGTCCAGGCCCCCGACCTCCCTGTGCGAAACAAGGCAGGGTGGAATGCCATCCCCGTCCACGTCCACACACACGTCGCTCCACGGAGAAGGAGGCCTTCTCAACGCTTAGCCCGGAAACCTCGAGTGAGCACCGCAGCCTTACCTCCGCGAAGCAAGCCTGAAGCCGAGCTCCCTTCCGCGAGCAGGCCTCTTTCGCCCAGAGAGAAAGCTTGGCCGCGGCGGGGGTGGCGGAAGCCTCAGGGAGGCTGCGTGCCGGGCCTCAGGTCGGGGGCCGTCCTAGAAGGAGGCCCCCGACCTGGGCCTCAGCGAAGCCCTTCGCAAGGGCGTCGGAAGCGGCTCCTGCCCCGACCGTGACGCGGGACCCACGGCAGAGCAAACACACTCGTGGTGAGGGCACGGGAGGCCTTCTGACAGCAGCGCCGCTTCCCTCAGCCGGGCGCCCGCCCTCAGTCGAACCCACCGGAGCCCGCGTTCGGAGTGCACCGAGCTGAACACCCGGCTCTCGGCGAGGTCGTGACGGCGACGCCGGCCTGCAGGCCAAACTCTCTGGGGGCGCCCTGAGCTGGGAGGCTCGCCCGAAACGGAAGGGGGAAGCGCCGAGCCCCTGCCACGGCATTGCTTCAGGACGACGCATTGGCCCAGCAAGCCCCACTCTGTCCCGGGAAGAGAGAAGCGGCTCTGGCACCTAGAAGCACGGGGCAAGGCACCCAACCCTCAGCTCTTGGATCGCGCTTCCCGGAGGGGGCCCTTTCACCTCGCCATTCCCCGAACGCACAACGCCTTCTCTCAGACGCGGAGGAAGACGTGCACACGCTGCCGCCTTGGGCCTCCACTCCAGGGACCTGCGGGTGCCGCCAGCACCTCCGGGGCGACAGCGGGCTGCGCGGTGTCAAGGTCGACACACGCCCGGGCCTGGCAACCGAAGGAGACAGCTCCTCCCTGGGTTCCGTGCAACACGGTGCTGCCGGGAAAACGTCCGCCCAGGGAAAGATGAGTGCGAACAGAGAAGCGGGGAGGAGAGATGAAGGGCGCGCTTCGTGAGGCACGAGGGTCCGGGCTGTGGGGCCGGCCTCTCCCGGGCCGGCGCCTCACGTCCTACACGGGGAAGCCGTTGGCTGGCTCGCCGGGGGTTGGACCCGCTGAGGTCCAGGCCCCCGACCTCCCTGTGCGAAACAAGGCAGGGTGGAATGCCATCCCCGTCCACGTCCACACACACGTCGCTCCACGGAGAAGGAGGCCTTCTCAACGCTTAGCCCGGAAACCTCGAGTGAGCACCGCAGCCTTACCTCCGCGAAGCAAGCCTGAAGCCGAGCTCCCTTCCGCGAGCAGGCCTCTTTCGCCCAGAGAGAAAGCTTGGCCGCGGCGGGGGTGGCGGAAGCCTCAGGGAGGCTGCGTGCCGGGCCTCAGGTCGGGGGCCGTCCTAGAAGGAGGCCCCCGACCTGGGCCTCAGCGAAGCCCTTCGCAAGGGCGTCGGAAGCGGCTCCTGCCCCGACCGTGACGCGGGACCCACGGCAGAGCAAACACACTCGTGGTGAGGGCACGGGAGGCCTTCTGACAGCAGCGCCGCTTCCCTCAGCCGGGCGCCCGCCCTCAGTCGAACCCACCGGAGCCCGCGTTCGGAGTGCACCGAGCTGAACACCCGGCTCTCGGCGAGGTCGTGACGGCGACGCCGGCCTGCAGGCCAAACTCTCTGGGGGCGCCCTGAGCTGGGAGGCTCGCCCGAAACGGAAGGGGGAAGCGCCGAGCCCCTGCCACGGCATTGCTTCAGGACGACGCATTGGCCCAGCAAGCCCCACTCTGTCCCGGGAAGAGAGAAGCGGCTCTGGCACCTAGAAGCACGGGGCAAGGCACCCAACCGTCAGCTCTTGGATGGCGCTTCCCGGAGGGGGCCCTTTCACCTCGCCATTCCCCGAACGCACAACGCCTTCTCTCAGACGCGGAGGAAGACGTGCACACGCTGCCGCCTTGGGCCTCCACTCCAGGGACCTGCGGGTGCCGCCAGCACCTCCGGGGCGACAGCGGGCTGCGCGGTGTCAAGGTCGACACACGCCCGGGCCTGGCAACCGAAGGAGACAGCTCCTCCCTGGGTTCCGTGCAACACGGTGCTGCCGGGAAAACGTCCGCCCAGGGAAAGATGAGTGCGAACAGAGAAGCGGGGAGGAGAGATGAAGGGCGCGCTTCGTGAGGCACGAGGGTCCGGGCTGTGGGGCCGGCCTCTCCCGGGCCGGCGCCTCACGTCCTACACGGGGAAGCCGTTGGCTGGCTCGCCGGGGGTTGGACCCGCTGAGGTCCAGGCCCCCGACCTCCCTGTGCGAAACAAGGCAGGGTGGAATGCCATCCCCGTCCACGTCCACACACACGTCGCTCCACGGAGAAGGAGGCCTTCTCAACGCTTAGCCCGGAAACCTCGAGTGAGCACCGCAGCCTTACCTCCGCGAAGCAAGCCTGAAGCCGAGCTCCCTTCCGCGAGCAGGCCTCTTTCGCCCAGAGAGAAAGCTTGGCCGCGGCGGGGGTGGCGGAAGCCTCAGGGAGGCTGCGTGCCGGGCCTCAGGTCGGGGGCCGTCCTAGAAGGAGGCCCCCGACCTGGGCCTCAGCGAAGCCCTTCGCAAGGGCGTCGGAAGCGGCTCCTGCCCCGACCGTGACGCGGGACCCACGGCAGAGCAAACACACTCGTGGTGAGGGCACGGGAGGCCTTCTGACAGCAGCGCCGCTTCCCTCAGCCGGGCGCCCGCCCTCAGTCGAACCCACCGGAGCCCGCGTTCGGAGTGCACCGAGCTGAACACCCGGCTCTCGGCGAGGTCGTGACGGCGACGCCGGCCTGCAGGCCAAACTCTCTGGGGGCGCCCTGAGCTGGGAGGCTCGCCCGAAACGGAAGGGGGAAGCGCCGAGCCCCTGCCACGGGATTGCTTCAGGACGACGCATTGGCCCAGCAAGCCCCACTCTGTCCCGGGAAGAGAGAAGCGGCTCTGGCACCTAGAAGCACGGGGCAAGGCACCCAACCCTCAGCTCTTGGATCGCGCTTCCCGGAGGGGGCCCTTTCACCTCGCCATTCCCCGAACGCACAACGCCTTCTCTCAGACGCGGAGGAAGACGTGCACACGCTGCCGCCTTGGGCCTCCACTCCAGGGACCTGCGGGTGCCGCCAGCACCTCCGGGGCGACAGCGGGCTGCGCGGTGTCAAGGTCGACACACGCCCGGGCCTGGCAACTGAAGGAGACAGCTCCTCCCTGGGTTCCGTGCAACACGGTGCTGCCGGGAAAACGTCCGCCCAGGGAAAGATGAGTGCGAACAGAGAAGCGGGGAGGAGAGATGAAGGGCGCGCTTCGTGAGGCACGAGGGTCCGGGCTGTGGGGCCGGCCTCTCCCGGGCCGGCGCCTCACGTCCTACACGGGGAAGCCGTTGGCTGGCTCGCCGGGGGTTGGACCCGCTGAGGTCCAGGCCCCCGACCTCCCTGTGCGAAACAAGGCAGGGTGGAATGCCATCCCCGTCCACGTCCACACACACGTCGCTCCACGGAGAAGGAGGCCTTCTCAACGCTTAGCCCGGAAACCTCGAGTGAGCACCACAGCCTTACCTCCGCGAAGCAAGCCTGAAGCCGAGCTCCCTTCCGCGAGCAGGCCTCTTTCGCCCAGAGAGAAAGCTTGGCCGCGGCGGGGGTGGCGGAAGCCTCAGGGAGGCTGCGTGCCGGGCCTCAGGTCGGGGGCCGTCCTAGAAGGAGGCCCCCGACCTGGGCCTCAGCGAAGCCCTTCGCAAGGGCGTCGGAAGCGGCTCCTGCCCCGACCGTGACGCGGGACCCACGGCAGAGCAAACACACTCGTGGTGAGGGCACGGGAGGCCTTCTGACAGCAGCGCCGCTTCCCTCAGCCGGGCGCCCGCCCTCAGTCGAACCCACCGGAGCCCGCGTTCGGAGTGCACCGAGCTGAACACCCGGCTCTCGGCGAGGTCGTGACGGCGACGCCGGCCTGCAGGCCAAACTCTCTGGGGGCGCCCTGAGCTGGGAGGCTCGCCCGAAACGGAAGGGGGAAGCGCCGAGCCCCTGCCACGGCATTGCTTCAGGACGACGCATTGGCCCAGCAAGCCCCACTCTGTCCCGGGAAGAGAGAAGCGGCTCTGGCACCTAGAAGCACGGGGCAAGGCACCCAACCCTCAGCTCTTGGATGGCGCTTCCCGGAGGGGGCCCTTTCACCTCGCCATTCCCCGAACGCACAACGCCTTCTCTCAGACGCGGAGGAAGACGTGCACACGCTGCCGCCTTGGGCCTCCACTCCAGGGACCTGCGGGTGCCGCCAGCACCTCCGGGGCGACAGCGGGCTGCGCGGTGTCAAGGTCGACACACGCCCGGGCCTGGCAACCGAAGGAGACAGCTCCTCCCTGGGTTCCGTGCAACACGGTGCTGCCGGGAAAACGTCCGCCCAGGGAAAGATGAGTGCGAACAGAGAAGCGGGGAGGAGAGATGAAGGGCGCGCTTCGTGAGGCACGAGGGTCCGGGCTGTGGGGCCGGCCTCTCCCGGGCCGGCGCCTCACGTCCTACACGGGGAAGCCGTTGGCTGGCTCGCCGGGGGTTGGACCCGCTGAGGTCCAGGCCCCCGACCTCCCTGTGCGAAACAAGGCAGGGTGGAATGCCATCCCCGTCCACGTCCACACACACGTCGCTCCACGGAGAAGGAGGCCTTCTCAACGCTTAGCCCGGAAACCTCGAGTGAGCACCGCAGCCTTACCTCCGCGAAGCAAGCCTGAAGCCGAGCTCCCTTCCGCGAGCAGGCCTCTTTCGCCCAGAGAGAAAGCTTGGCCGCGGCGGGGGTGGCGGAAGCCTCAGGGAGGCTGCGTGCCGGGCCTCAGGTCGGGGGCCGTCCTAGAAGGAGGCCCCCGACCTGGGCCTCAGCGAAGCCCTTCGCAAGGGCGTCGGAAGCGGCTCCTGCCCCGCCCGTGACGCGGGACCCACGGCAGAGCAAACACACTCGTGGTGAGGGCACGGGAGGCCTTCTGACAGCAGCGCCGCTTCCCTCAGCCGGGCGCCCGCCCTCAGTCGAACCCACCGGAGCCCGCGTTCGGAGTGCACCGAGCTGAACACCCGGCTCTCGGCGAGGTCGTGACGGCGACGCCGGCCTGCAGGCCAAACTCTCTGGGGGCGCCCTGAGCTGGGAGGCTCGCCCGAAACGGAAGGGGGAAGCGCCGAGCCCCTGCCACGGGATTGCTTCAGGACGACGCATTGGCCCAGCAAGCCCCACTCTGTCCCGGGAAGAGAGAAGCGGCTCTGGCACCTCGAAGCACGGGGCAAGGCACCCAACCCTCAGCTCTTGGATGGCGCTTCCCGGAGGGGGCCCTTTCACCTCGCCATTCCCCGAACGCACAACGCCTTCTCTCAGACGCGGAGGAAGACGTGCACACGCTGCCGCCTTGGGCCTCCACTCCAGGGACCTGCGGGTGCCGCCAGCACCTCCGGGGCGACAGCGGGCTGCGCGGTGTCAAGGTCGACACACGCCCGGGCCTGGCAACCGAAGGAGACAGCTCCTCCCTGGGTTCCGTGCAACACGGTGCTGCCGGGAAAACGTCCGCCCAGGGAAAGATGAGTGCGAACAGAGAAGCGGGGAGGAGAGATGAAGGGCGCGCTTCGTGAGGCACGAGAGTCCGGGCTGTGGGGCCGGCCTCTCCCGGGCCGGCGCCTCACGTCCTACACGGGGAAGCCGTTGGCTGGCTCGCCGGGGGTTGGACCCGCTGAGGTCCAGGCCCCCGACCTCCCTGTGCGAAACAAGGCAGGGTGGAATGCCATCCCCGTCCACGTCCACACACACGTCGCTCCACGGAGAAGGAGGCCTTCTCAACGCTTAGCCCGGAAACCTCGAGTGAGCACCACAGCCTTACCTCCGCGAAGCAAGCCTGAAGCCGAGCTCCCTTCCGCGAGCAGGCCTCTTTCGCCCAGAGAGAAAGCTTGGCCGCGGCGGGGGTGGCGGAAGCCTCAGGGAGGCTGCGTGCCGGGCCTCAGGTCGGGGGCCGTCCTAGAAGGAGGCCCCCGACCTGGGCCTCAGCGAAGCCCTTCGCAAGGGCGTCGGAAGCGGCTCCTGCCCCGACCGTGACGCGGGACCCACGGCAGAGCAAACACACTCGTGGTGAGGGCACGGGAGGCCTTCTGACAGCAGCGCCGCTTCCCTCAGCCGGGCGCCCGCCCTCAGTCGAACCCACCGGAGCCCGCGTTCGGAGTGCACCGAGCTGAACACCCGGCTCTCGGCGAGGTCGTGACGGCGACGCCGGCCTGCAGGCCAAACTCTCTGGGGGCGCCCTGAGCTGGGAGGCTCGCCCGAAACGGAAGGGGGAAGCGCCGAGCCCCTGCCACGGGATTGCTTCAGGACGACGCATTGGCCCAGCAAGCCCCACTCTGTCCCGGGAAGAGAGAAGCGGCTCTGGCACCTCGAAGCACGGGGCAAGGCACCCAACCGTCAGCTCTTGGATGGCGCTTCCCGGAGGGGGCCCTTTCACCTCGCCATTCCCCGAACGCACAACGCCTTCTCTCAGACGCGGAGGAAGACGTGCACACGCTGCCGCCTTGGGCCTCCACTCCAGGGACCTGCGGGTGCCGCCAGCACCTCCGGGGCGACAGCGGGCTGCGCGGTGTCAAGGTCGACACACGCCCGGGCCTGGCAACCGAAGGAGACAGCTCCTCCCTGGGTTCCGTGCAACACGGTGCTGCCGGGAAAACGTCCGCCCAGGGAAAGATGAGTGCGAACAGAGAAGCGGGGAGGAGAGATGAAGGGCGCGCTTCGTGAGGCACGAGGGTCCGGGCTGTGGGGCCGGCCTCTCCCGGGCCGGCGCCTCACGTCCTACACGGGGAAGCCGTTGGCTGGCTCGCCGGGGGTTGGACCCGCTGAGGTCCAGGCCCCCGACCTCCCTGTGCGAAACAAGGCAGGGTGGAATGCCATCCCCGTCCACGTCCACACACACGTCGCTCCACGGAGAAGGAGGCCTTCTCAACGCTTAGCCCGGAAACCTCGAGTGAGCACCGCAGCCTTACCTCCGCGAAGCAAGCCTGAAGCCGAGCTCCCTTCCGCGAGCAGGCCTCTTTCGCCCAGAGAGAAAGCTTGGCCGCGGCGGGGGTGGCGGAAGCCTCAGGGAGGCTGCGTGCCGGGCCTCAGGTCGGGGGCCGTCCTAGAAGGAGGCCCCCGACCTGGGCCTCAGCGAAGCCCTTCGCAAGGGCGTCGGAAGCGGCTCCTGCCCCGACCGTGACGCGGGACCCACGGCAGAGCAAACACACTCGTGGTGAGGGCACGGGAGGCCTTCTGACAGCAGCGCCGCTTCCCTCAGCCGGGCGCCCGCCCTCAGTCGAACCCACCGGAGCCCGCGTTCGGAGTGCACCGAGCTGAACACCCGGCTCTCGGCGAGGTCGTGACGGCGACGCCGGCCTGCAGGCCAAACTCTCTGGGGGCGCCCTGAGCTGGGAGGCTCGCCCGAAACGGAAGGGGGAAGCGCCGAGCCCCTGCCACGGGATTGCTTCAGGACGACGCATTGGCCCAGCAAGCCCCACTCTGTCCCGGGAAGAGAGAAGCGGCTCTGGCACCTCGAAGCACGGGGCAAGGCACCCAACCCTCAGCTCTTGGATCGCGCTTCCCGGAGGGGGCCCTTTCACCTCGCCATTCCCCGAACGCACAACGCCTTCTCTCAGACGCGGAGGAAGACGTGCACACGCTGCCGCCTTGGGCCTCCACTCCAGGGACCTGCGGGTGCCGCCAGCACCTCCGGGGCGACAGCGGGCTGCGCGGTGTCAAGGTCGACACACGCCCGGGCCTGGCAACCGAAGGAGACAGCTCCTCCCTGGGTTCCGTGCAACACGGTGCTGCCGGGAAAACGTCCGCCCAGGGAAAGATGAGTGCGAACAGAGAAGCGGGGAGGAGAGATGAAGGGCGCGCTTCGTGAGGCACGAGGGTCCGGGCTGTGGGGCCGGCCTCTCCCGGGCCGGCGCCTCACGTCCTACACGGGGAAGCCGTTGGCTGGCTCGCCGGGGGTTGGACCCGCTGAGGTCCAGGCCCCCGACCTCCCTGTGCGAAACAAGGCAGGGTGGAATGCCATCCCCGTCCACGTCCACACACACGTCGCTCCACGGAGAAGGAGGCCTTCTCAACGCTTAGCCCGGAAACCTCGAGTGAGCACCGCAGCCTTACCTCCGCGAAGCAAGCCTGAAGCCGAGCTCCCTTCCGCGAGCAGGCCTCTTTCGCCCAGAGAGAAAGCTTGGCCGCGGCGGGGGTGGCGGAAGCCTCAGGGAGGCTGCGTGCCGGGCCTCAGGTCGGGGGCCGTCCTAGAAGGAGGCCCCCGACCTGGGCCTCAGCGAAGCCCTTCGCAAGGGCGTCGGAAGCGGCTCCTGCCCCGCCCGTGACGCGGGACCCACGGCAGAGCAAACACACTCGTGGTGAGGGCACGGGAGGCCTTCTGACAGCAGCGCCGCTTCCCTCAGCCGGGCGCCCGCCCTCAGTCGAACCCACCGGAGCCCGCGTTCGGAGTGCACCGAGCTGAACACCCGGCTCTCGGCGAGGTCGTGACGGCGACGCCGGCCTGCAGGCCAAACTCTCTGGGGGCGCCCTGAGCTGGGAGGCTCGCCCGAAACGGAAGGGGGAAGCGCCGAGCCCCTGCCACGGCATTGCTTCAGGACGACGCATTGGCCCAGCAAGCCCCACTCTGTCCCGGGAAGAGAGAAGCGGCTCTGGCACCTAGAAGCACGGGGCAAGGCACCCAACCCTCAGCTCTTGGATGGCGCTTCCCGGAGGGGGCCCTTTCACCTCGCCATTCCCCGAACGCACAACGCCTTCTCTCAGACGCGGAGGAAGACGTGCACACGCTGCCGCCTTGGGCCTCCACTCCAGGGACCTGCGGGTGCCGCCAGCACCTCCGGGGCGACAGCGGGCTGCGCGGTGTCAAGGTCGACACACGCCCGGGCCTGGCAACCGAAGGAGACAGCTCCTCCCTGGGTTCCGTGCAACACGGTGCTGCCGGGAAAACGTCCGCCCAGGGAAAGATGAGTGCGAACAGAGAAGCGGGGAGGAGAGATGAAGGGCGCGCTTCGTGAGGCACGAGGGTCCGGGCTGTGGGGCCGGCCTCTCCCGGGCCGGCGCCTCACGTCCTACACGGGGAAGCCGTTGGCTGGCTCGCCGGGGGTTGGACCCGCTGAGGTCCAGGCCCCCGACCTCCCTGTGCGAAACAAGGCAGGGTGGAATGCCATCCCCGTCCACGTCCACACACACGTCGCTCCACGGAGAAGGAGGCCTTCTCAACGCTTAGCCCGGAAACCTCGAGTGAGCACCGCAGCCTTACCTCCGCGAAGCAAGCCTGAAGCCGAGCTCCCTTCCGCGAGCAGGCCTCTTTCGCCCAGAGAGAAAGCTTGGCCGCGGCGGGGGTGGCGGAAGCCTCAGGGAGGCTGCGTGCCGGGCCTCAGGTCGGGGGCCGTCCTAGAAGGAGGCCCCCGACCTGGGCCTCAGCGAAGCCCTTCGCAAGGGCGTCGGAAGCGGCTCCTGCCCCGCCCGTGACGCGGGACCCACGGCAGAGCAAACACACTCGTGGTGAGGGCACGGGAGGCCTTCTGACAGCAGCGCCGCTTCCCTCAGCCGGGCGCCCGCCCTCAGTCGAACCCACCGGAGCCCGCGTTCGGAGTGCACCGAGCTGAACACCCGGCTCTCGGCGAGGTCGTGACGGCGACGCCGGCCTGCAGGCCAAACTCTCTGGGGGCGCCCTGAGCTGGGAGGCTCGCCCGAAACGGAAGGGGGAAGCGCCGAGCCCCTGCCACGGGATTGCTTCAGGACGACGCATTGGCCCAGCAAGCCCCACTCTGTCCCGGGAAGAGAGAAGCGGCTCTGGCACCTAGAAGCACGGGGCAAGGCACCCAACCCTCAGCTCTTGGATGGCGCTTCCCGGAGGGGGCCCTTTCACCTCGCCATTCCCCGAACGCACAACGCCTTCTCTCAGACGCGGAGGAAGACGTGCACACGCTGCCGCCTTGGGCCTCCACTCCAGGGACCTGCGGGTGCCGCCAGCACCTCCGGGGCGACAGCGGGCTGCGCGGTGTCAAGGTCGACACACGCCCGGGCCTGGCAACCGAAGGAGACAGCTCCTCCCTGGGTTCCGTGCAACACGGTGCTGCCGGGAAAACGTCCGCCCAGGGAAAGATGAGTGCGAACAGAGAAGCGGGGAGGAGAGATGAAGGGCGCGCTTCGTGAGGCACGAGGGTCCGGGCTGTGGGGCCGGCCTCTCCCGGGCCGGCGCCTCACGTCCTACACGGGGAAGCCGTTGGCTGGCTCGCCGGGGGTTGGACCCGCTGAGGTCCAGGCCCCCGACCTCCCTGTGCGAAACAAGGCAGGGTGGAATGCCATCCCCGTCCACGTCCACACACACGTCGCTCCACGGAGAAGGAGGCCTTCTCAACGCTTAGCCCGGAAACCTCGAGTGAGCACCGCAGCCTTACCTCCGCGAAGCAAGCCTGAAGCCGAGCTCCCTTCCGCGAGCAGGCCTCTTTCGCCCAGAGAGAAAGCTTGGCCGCGGCGGGGGTGGCGGAAGCCTCAGGGAGGCTGCGTGCCGGGCCTCAGGTCGGGGGCCGTCCTAGAAGGAGGCCCCCGACCTGGGCCTCAGCGAAGCCCTTCGCAAGGGCGTCGGAAGCGGCTCCTGCCCCGACCGTGACGCGGGACCCACGGCAGAGCAAACACACTCGTGGTGAGGGCACGGGAGGCCTTCTGACAGCAGCGCCGCTTCCCTCAGCCGGGCGCCCGCCCTCAGTCGAACCCACCGGAGCCCGCGTTCGGAGTGCACCGAGCTGAACACCCGGCTCTCGGCGAGGTCGTGACGGCGACGCCGGCCTGCAGGCCAAACTCTCTGGGGGCGCCCTGAGCTGGGAGGCTCGCCCGAAACGGAAGGGGGAAGCGCCGAGCCCCTGCCACGGCATTGCTTCAGGACGACGCATTGGCCCAGCAAGCCCCACTCTGTCCCGGGAAGAGAGAAGCGGCTCTGGCACCTAGAAGCACGGGGCAAGGCACCCAACCCTCAGCTCTTGGATGGCGCTTCCCGGAGGGGGCCCTTTCACCTCGCCATTCCCCGAACGCACAACGCCTTCTCTCAGACGCGGAGGAAGACGTGCACACGCTGCCGCCTTGGGCCTCCACTCCAGGGACCTGCGGGTGCCGCCAGCACCTCCGGGGCGACAGCGGGCTGCGCGGTGTCAAGGTCGACACACGCCCGGGCCTGGCAACCGAAGGAGACAGCTCCTCCCTGGGTTCCGTGCAACACGGTGCTGCCGGGAAAACGTCCGCCCAGGGAAAGATGAGTGCGAACAGAGAAGCGGGGAGGAGAGATGAAGGGCGCGCTTCGTGAGGCACGAGGGTCCGGGCTGTGGGGCCGGCCTCTCCCGGGCCGGCGCCTCACGTCCTACACGGGGAAGCCGTTGGCTGGCTCGCCGGGGGTTGGACCCGCTGAGGTCCAGGCCCCCGACCTCCCTGTGCGAAACAAGGCAGGGTGGAATGCCATCCCCGTCCACGTCCACACACACGTCGCTCCACGGAGAAGGAGGCCTTCTCAACGCTTAGCCCGGAAACCTCGAGTGAGCACCGCAGCCTTACCTCCGCGAAGCAAGCCTGAAGCCGAGCTCCCTTCCGCGAGCAGGCCTCTTTCGCCCAGAGAGAAAGCTTGGCCGCGGCGGGGGTGGCGGAAGCCTCAGGGAGGCTGCGTGCCGGGCCTCAGGTCGGGGGCCGTCCTAGAAGGAGGCCCCCGACCTGGGCCTCAGCGAAGCCCTTCGCAAGGGCGTCGGAAGCGGCTCCTGCCCCGACCGTGACGCGGGACCCACGGCAGAGCAAACACACTCGTGGTGAGGGCACGGGAGGCCTTCTGACAGCAGCGCCGCTTCCCTCAGCCGGGCGCCCGCCCTCAGTCGAACCCACCGGAGCCCGCGTTCGGAGTGCACCGAGCTGAACACCCGGCTCTCGGCGAGGTCGTGACGGCGACGCCGGCCTGCAGGCCAAACTCTCTGGGGGCGCCCTGAGCTGGGAGGCTCGCCCGAAACGGAAGGGGGAAGCGCCGAGCCCCTGCCACGGGATTGCTTCAGGACGACGCATTGGCCCAGCAAGCCCCACTCTGTCCCGGGAAGAGAGAAGCGGCTCTGGCACCTAGAAGCACGGGGCAAGGCACCCAACCCTCAGCTCTTGGATCGCGCTTCCCGGAGGGGGCCCTTTCACCTCGCCATTCCCCGAACGCACAACGCCTTCTCTCAGACGCGGAGGAAGACGTGCACACGCTGCCGCCTTGGGCCTCCACTCCAGGGACCTGCGGGTGCCGCCAGCACCTCCGGGGCGACAGCGGGCTGCGCGGTGTCAAGGTCGACACACGCCCGGGCCTGGCAACCGAAGCAGACAGCTCCTCCCTGGGTTCCGTGCAACACGGTGCTGCCGGGAAAACGTCCGCCCAGGGAAAGATGAGTGCGAACAGAGAAGCGGGGAGGAGAGATGAAGGGCGCGCTTCGTGAGGCACGAGGGTCCGGGCTGTGGGGCCGGCCTCTCCCGGGCCGGCGCCTCACGTCCTACACGGGGAAGCCGTTGGCTGGCTCGCCGGGGGTTGGACCCGCTGAGGTCCAGGCCCCCGACCTCCCTGTGCGAAACAAGGCAGGGTGGAATGCCATCCCCGTCCACGTCCACACACACGTCGCTCCACGGAGAAGGAGGCCTTCTCAACGCTTAGCCCGGAAACCTCGAGTGAGCACCGCAGCCTTACCTCCGCGAAGCAAGCCTGAAGCCGAGCTCCCTTCCGCGAGCAGGCCTCTTTCGCCCAGAGAGAAAGCTTGGCCGCGGCGGGGGTGGCGGAAGCCTCAGGGAGGCTGCGTGCCGGGCCTCAGGTCGGGGGCCGTCCTAGAAGGAGGCCCCCGACCTGGGCCTCAGCGAAGCCCTTCGCAAGGGCGTCGGAAGCGGCTCCTGCCCCGCCCGTGACGCGGGACCCACGGCAGAGCAAACACACTCGTGGTGAGGGCACGGGAGGCCTTCTGACAGCAGCGCCGCTTCCCTCAGCCGGGCGCCCGCCCTCAGTCGAACCCACCGGAGCCCGCGTTCGGAGTGCACCGAGCTGAACACCCGGCTCTCGGCGAGGTCGTGACGGCGACGCCGGCCTGCAGGCCAAACTCTCTGGGGGCGCCCTGAGCTGGGAGGCTCGCCCGAAACGGAAGGGGGAAGCGCCGAGCCCCTGCCACGGCATTGCTTCAGGACGACGCATTGGCCCAGCAAGCCCCACTCTGTCCCGGGAAGAGAGAAGCGGCTCTGGCACCTAGAAGCACGGGGCAAGGCACCCAACCCTCAGCTCTTGGATGGCGCTTCCCGGAGGGGGCCCTTTCACCTCGCCATTCCCCGAACGCACAACGCCTTCTCTCAGACGCGGAGGAAGACGTGCACACGCTGCCGCCTTGGGCCTCCACTCCAGGGACCTGCGGGTGCCGCCAGCACCTCCGGGGCGACAGCGGGCTGCGCGGTGTCAAGGTCGACACACGCCCGGGCCTGGCAACCGAAGGAGACAGCTCCTCCCTGGGTTCCGTGCAACACGGTGCTGCCGGGAAAACGTCCGCCCAGGGAAAGATGAGTGCGAACAGAGAAGCGGGGAGGAGAGATGAAGGGCGCGCTTCGTGAGGCACGAGGGTCCGGGCTGTGGGGCCGGCCTCTCCCGGGCCGGCGCCTCACGTCCTACACGGGGAAGCCGTTGGCTGGCTCGCCGGGGGTTGGACCCGCTGAGGTCCAGGCCCCCGACCTCCCTGTGCGAAACAAGGCAGGGTGGAATGCCATCCCCGTCCACGTCCACACACACGTCGCTCCACGGAGAAGGAGGCCTTCTCAACGCTTAGCCCGGAAACCTCGAGTGAGCACCGCAGCCTTACCTCCGCGAAGCAAGCCTGAAGCCGAGCTCCCTTCCGCGAGCAGGCCTCTTTCGCCCAGAGAGAAAGCTTGGCCGCGGCGGGGGTGGCGGAAGCCTCAGGGAGGCTGCGTGCCGGGCCTCAGGTCGGGGGCCGTCCTAGAAGGAGGCCCCCGACCTGGGCCTCAGCGAAGCCCTTCGCAAGGGCGTCGGAAGCGGCTCCTGCCCCGACCGTGACGCGGGACCCACGGCAGAGCAAACACACTCGTGGTGAGGGCACGGGAGGCCTTCTGACAGCAGCGCCGCTTCCCTCAGCCGGGCGCCCGCCCTCAGTCGAACCCACCGGAGCCCGCGTTCGGAGTGCACCGAGCTGAACACCCGGCTCTCGGCGAGGTCGTGACGGCGACGCCGGCCTGCAGGCCAAACTCTCTGGGGGCGCCCTGAGCTGGGAGGCTCGCCCGAAACGGAAGGGGGAAGCGCCGAGCCCCTGCCACGGGATTGCTTCAGGACGACGCATTGGCCCAGCAAGCCCCACTCTGTCCCGGGAAGAGAGAAGCGGCTCTGGCACCTAGAAGCACGGGGCAAGGCACCCAACCCTCAGCTCTTGGATGGCGCTTCCCGGAGGGGGCCCTTTCACCTCGCCATTCCCCGAACGCACAACGCCTTCTCTCAGACGCGGAGGAAGACGTGCACACGCTGCCGCCTTGGGCCTCCACTCCAGGGACCTGCGGGTGCCGCCAGCACCTCCGGGGCGACAGCGGGCTGCGCGGTGTCAAGGTCGACACACGCCCGGGCCTGGCAACCGAAGGAGACAGCTCCTCCCTGGGTTCCGTGCAACACGGTGCTGCCGGGAAAACGTCCGCCCAGGGAAAGATGAGTGCGAACAGAGAAGCGGGGAGGAGAGATGAAGGGCGCGCTTCGTGAGGCACGAGGGTCCGGGCTGTGGGGCCGGCCTCTCCCGGGCCGGCGCCTCACGTCCTACACGGGGAAGCCGTTGGCTGGCTCGCCGGGGGTTGGACCCGCTGAGGTCCAGGCCCCCGACCTCCCTGTGCGAAACAAGGCAGGGTGGAATGCCATCCCCGTCCACGTCCACACACACGTCGCTCCACGGAGAAGGAGGCCTTCTCAACGCTTAGCCCGGAAACCTCGAGTGAGCACCGCAGCCTTACCTCCGCGAAGCAAGCCTGAAGCCGAGCTCCCTTCCGCGAGCAGGCCTCTTTCGCCCAGAGAGAAAGCTTGGCCGCGGCGGGGGTGGCGGAAGCCTCAGGGAGGCTGCGTGCCGGGCCTCAGGTCGGGGGCCGTCCTAGAAGGAGGCCCCCGACCTGGGCCTCAGCGAAGCCCTTCGCAAGGGCGTCGGAAGCGGCTCCTGCCCCGACCGTGACGCGGGACCCACGGCAGAGCAAACACACTCGTGGTGAGGGCACGGGAGGCCTTCTGACAGCAGCGCCGCTTCCCTCAGCCGGGCGCCCGCCCTCAGTCGAACCCACCGGAGCCCGCGTTCGGAGTGCACCGAGCTGAACACCCGGCTCTCGGCGAGGTCGTGACGGCGACGCCGGCCTGCAGGCCAAACTCTCTGGGGGCGCCCTGAGCTGGGAGGCTCGCCCGAAACGGAAGGGGGAAGCGCCGAGCCCCTGCCACGGCATTGCTTCAGGACGACGCATTGGCCCAGCAAGCCCCACTCTGTCCCGGGAAGAGAGAAGCGGCTCTGGCACCTAGAAGCACGGGGCAAGGCACCCAACCGTCAGCTCTTGGATCGCGCTTCCCGGAGGGGGCCCTTTCACCTCGCCATTCCCCGAACGCACAACGCCTTCTCTCAGACGCGGAGGAAGACGTGCACACGCTGCCGCCTTGGGCCTCCACTCCAGGGACCTGCGGGTGCCGCCAGCACCTCCGGGGCGACAGCGGGCTGCGCGGTGTCAAGGTCGACACACGCCCGGGCCTGGCAACCGAAGGAGACAGCTCCTCCCTGGGTTCCGTGCAACACGGTGCTGCCGGGAAAACGTCCGCCCAGGGAAAGATGAGTGCGAACAGAGAAGCGGGGAGGAGAGATGAAGGGCGCGCTTCGTGAGGCACGAGGGTCCGGGCTGTGGGGCCGGCCTCTCCCGGGCCGGCGCCTCACGTCCTACACGGGGAAGCCGTTGGCTGGCTCGCCGGGGGTTGGACCCGCTGAGGTCCAGGCCCCCGACCTCCCTGTGCGAAACAAGGCAGGGTGGAATGCCATCCCCGTCCACGTCCACACACACGTCGCTCCACGGAGAAGGAGGCCTTCTCAACGCTTAGCCCGGAAACCTCGAGTGAGCACCACAGCCTTACCTCCGCGAAGCAAGCCTGAAGCCGAGCTCCCTTCCGCGAGCAGGCCTCTTTCGCCCAGAGAGAAAGCTTGGCCGCGGCGGGGGTGGCGGAAGCCTCAGGGAGGCTGCGTGCCGGGCCTCAGGTCGGGGGCCGTCCTAGAAGGAGGCCCCCGACCTGGGCCTCAGCGAAGCCCTTCGCAAGGGCGTCGGAAGCGGCTCCTGCCCCGACCGTGACGCGGGACCCACGGCAGAGCAAACACACTCGTGGTGAGGGCACGGGAGGCCTTCTGACAGCAGCGCCGCTTCCCTCAGCCGGGCGCCCGCCCTCAGTCGAACCCACCGGAGCCCGCGTTCGGAGTGCACCGAGCTGAACACCCGGCTCTCGGCGAGGTCGTGACGGCGACGCCGGCCTGCAGGCCAAACTCTCTGGGGGCGCCCTGAGCTGGGAGGCTCGCCCGAAACGGAAGGGGGAAGCGCCGAGCCCCTGCCACGGGATTGCTTCAGGACGACGCATTGGCCCAGCAAGCCCCACTCTGTCCCGGGAAGAGAGAAGCGGCTCTGGCACCTAGAAGCACGGGGCAAGGCACCCAACCCTCAGCTCTTGGATCGCGCTTCCCGGAGGGGGCCCTTTCACCTCGCCATTCCCCGAACGCACAACGCCTTCTCTCAGACGCGGAGGAAGACGTGCACACGCTGCCGCCTTGGGCCTCCACTCCAGGGACCTGCGGGTGCCGCCAGCACCTCCGGGGCGACAGCGGGCTGCGCGGTGTCAAGGTCGACACACGCCCGGGCCTGGCAACCGAAGGAGACAGCTCCTCCCTGGGTTCCGTGCAACACGGTGCTGCCGGGAAAACGTCCGCCCAGGGAAAGATGAGTGCGAACAGAGAAGCGGGGAGGAGAGATGAAGGGCGCGCTTCGTGAGGCACGAGGGTCCGGGCTGTGGGGCCGGCCTCTCCCGGGCCGGCGCCTCACGTCCTACACGGGGAAGCCGTTGGCTGGCTCGCCGGGGGTTGGACCCGCTGAGGTCCAGGCCCCCGACCTCCCTGTGCGAAACAAGGCAGGGTGGAATGCCATCCCCGTCCACGTCCACACACACGTCGCTCCACGGAGAAGGAGGCCTTCTCAACGCTTAGCCCGGAAACCTCGAGTGAGCACCGCAGCCTTACCTCCGCGAAGCAAGCCTGAAGCCGAGCTCCCTTCCGCGAGCAGGCCTCTTTCGCCCAGAGAGAAAGCTTGGCCGCGGCGGGGGTGGCGGAAGCCTCAGGGAGGCTGCGTGCCGGGCCTCAGGTCGGGGGCCGTCCTAGAAGGAGGCCCCCGACCTGGGCCTCAGCGAAGCCCTTCGCAAGGGCGTCGGAAGCGGCTCCTGCCCCGACCGTGACGCGGGACCCACGGCAGAGCAAACACACTCGTGGTGAGGGCACGGGAGGCCTTCTGACAGCAGCGCCGCTTCCCTCAGCCGGGCGCCCGCCCTCAGTCGAACCCACCGGAGCCCGCGTTCGGAGTGCACCGAGCTGAACACCCGGCTCTCGGCGAGGTCGTGACGGCGACGCCGGCCTGCAGGCCAAACTCTCTGGGGGCGCCCTGAGCTGGGAGGCTCGCCCGAAACGGAAGGGGGAAGCGCCGAGCCCCTGCCACGGGATTGCTTCAGGACGACGCATTGGCCCAGCAAGCCCCACTCTGTCCCGGGAAGAGAGAAGCGGCTCTGGCACCTAGAAGCACGGGGCAAGGCACCCAACCGTCAGCTCTTGGATCGCGCTTCCCGGAGGGGGCCCTTTCACCTCGCCATTCCCCGAACGCACAACGCCTTCTCTCAGACGCGGAGGAAGACGTGCACACGCTGCCGCCTTGGGCCTCCACTCCAGGGACCTGCGGGTGCCGCCAGCACCTCCGGGGCGACAGCGGGCTGCGCGGTGTCAAGGTCGACACACGCCCGGGCCTGGCAACCGAAGGAGACAGCTCCTCCCTGGGTTCCGTGCAACACGGTGCTGCCGGGAAAACGTCCGCCCAGGGAAAGATGAGTGCGAACAGAGAAGCGGGGAGGAGAGATGAAGGGCGCGCTTCGTGAGGCACGAGGGTCCGGGCTGTGGGGCCGGCCTCTCCCGGGCCGGCGCCTCACGTCCTACACGGGGAAGCCGTTGGCTGGCTCGCCGGGGGTTGGACCCGCTGAGGTCCAGGCCCCCGACCTCCCTGTGCGAAACAAGGCAGGGTGGAATGCCATCCCCGTCCACGTCCACACACACGTCGCTCCACGGAGAAGGAGGCCTTCTCAACGCTTAGCCCGGAAACCTCGAGTGAGCACCGCAGCCTTACCTCCGCGAAGCAAGCCTGAAGCCGAGCTCCCTTCCGCGAGCAGGCCTCTTTCGCCCAGAGAGAAAGCTTGGCCGCGGCGGGGGTGGCGGAAGCCTCAGGGAGGCTGCGTGCCGGGCCTCAGGTCGGGGGCCGTCCTAGAAGGAGGCCCCCGACCTGGGCCTCAGCGAAGCCCTTCGCAAGGGCGTCGGAAGCGGCTCCTGCCCCGCCCGTGACGCGGGACCCACGGCAGAGCAAACACACTCGTGGTGAGGGCACGGGAGGCCTTCTGACAGCAGCGCCGCTTCCCTCAGCCGGGCGCCCGCCCTCAGTCGAACCCACCGGAGCCCGCGTTCGGAGTGCACCGAGCTGAACACCCGGCTCTCGGCGAGGTCGTGACGGCGACGCCGGCCTGCAGGCCAAACTCTCTGGGGGCGCCCTGAGCTGGGAGGCTCGCCCGAAACGGAAGGGGGAAGCGCCGAGCCCCTGCCACGGCATTGCTTCAGGACGACGCATTGGCCCAGCAAGCCCCACTCTGTCCCGGGAAGAGAGAAGCGGCTCTGGCACCTAGAAGCACGGGGCAAGGCACCCAACCCTCAGCTCTTGGATGGCGCTTCCCGGAGGGGGCCCTTTCACCTCGCCATTCCCCGAACGCACAACGCCTTCTCTCAGACGCGGAGGAAGACGTGCACACGCTGCCGCCTTGGGCCTCCACTCCAGGGACCTGCGGGTGCCGCCAGCACCTCCGGGGCGACAGCGGGCTGCGCGGTGTCAAGGTCGACACACGCCCGGGCCTGGCAACCGAAGGAGACAGCTCCTCCCTGGGTTCCGTGCAACACGGTGCTGCCGGGAAAACGTCCGCCCAGGGAAAGATGAGTGCGAACAGAGAAGCGGGGAGGAGAGATGAAGGGCGCGCTTCGTGAGGCACGAGGGTCCGGGCTGTGGGGCCGGCCTCTCCCGGGCCGGCGCCTCACGTCCTACACGGGGAAGCCGTTGGCTGGCTCGCCGGGGGTTGGACCCGCTGAGGTCCAGGCCCCCGACCTCCCTGTGCGAAACAAGGCAGGGTGGAATGCCATCCCCGTCCACGTCCACACACACGTCGCTCCACGGAGAAGGAGGCCTTCTCAACGCTTAGCCCGGAAACCTCGAGTGAGCACCGCAGCCTTACCTCCGCGAAGCAAGCCTGAAGCCGAGCTCCCTTCCGCGAGCAGGCCTCTTTCGCCCAGAGAGAAAGCTTGGCCGCGGCGGGGGTGGCGGAAGCCTCAGGGAGGCTGCGTGCCGGGCCTCAGGTCGGGGGCCGTCCTAGAAGGAGGCCCCCGACCTGGGCCTCAGCGAAGCCCTTCGCAAGGGCGTCGGAAGCGGCTCCTGCCCCGACCGTGACGCGGGACCCACGGCAGAGCAAACACACTCGTGGTGAGGGCACGGGAGGCCTTCTGACAGCAGCGCCGCTTCCCTCAGCCGGGCGCCCGCCCTCAGTCGAACCCACCGGAGCCCGCGTTCGGAGTGCACCGAGCTGAACACCCGGCTCTCGGCGAGGTCGTGACGGCGACGCCGGCCTGCAGGCCAAACTCTCTGGGGGCGCCCTGAGCTGGGAGGCTCGCCCGAAACGGAAGGGGGAAGCGCCGAGCCCCTGCCACGGGATTGCTTCAGGACGACGCATTGGCCCAGCAAGCCCCACTCTGTCCCGGGAAGAGAGAAGCGGCTCTGGCACCTAGAAGCACGGGGCAAGGCACCCAACCCTCAGCTCTTGGATCGCGCTTCCCGGAGGGGGCCCTTTCACCTCGCCATTCCCCGAACGCACAACGCCTTCTCTCAGACGCGGAGGAAGACGTGCACACGCTGCCGCCTTGGGCCTCCACTCCAGGGACCTGCGGGTGCCGCCAGCACCTCCGGGGCGACAGCGGGCTGCGCGGTGTCAAGGTCGACACACGCCCGGGCCTGGCAACCGAAGCAGACAGCTCCTCCCTGGGTTCCGTGCAACACGGTGCTGCCGGGAAAACGTCCGCCCAGGGAAAGATGAGTGCGAACAGAGAAGCGGGGAGGAGAGATGAAGGGCGCGCTTCGTGAGGCACGAGGGTCCGGGCTGTGGGGCCGGCCTCTCCCGGGCCGGCGCCTCACGTCCTACACGGGGAAGCCGTTGGCTGGCTCGCCGGGGGTTGGACCCGCTGAGGTCCAGGCCCCCGACCTCCCTGTGCGAAACAAGGCAGGGTGGAATGCCATCCCCGTCCACGTCCACACACACGTCGCTCCACGGAGAAGGAGGCCTTCTCAACGCTTAGCCCGGAAACCTCGAGTGAGCACCGCAGCCTTACCTCCGCGAAGCAAGCCTGAAGCCGAGCTCCCTTCCGCGAGCAGGCCTCTTTCGCCCAGAGAGAAAGCTTGGCCGCGGCGGGGGTGGCGGAAGCCTCAGGGAGGCTGCGTGCCGGGCCTCAGGTCGGGGGCCGTCCTAGAAGGAGGCCCCCGACCTGGGCCTCAGCGAAGCCCTTCGCAAGGGCGTCGGAAGCGGCTCCTGCCCCGCCCGTGACGCGGGACCCACGGCAGAGCAAACACACTCGTGGTGAGGGCACGGGAGGCCTTCTGACAGCAGCGCCGCTTCCCTCAGCCGGGCGCCCGCCCTCAGTCGAACCCACCGGAGCCCGCGTTCGGAGTGCACCGAGCTGAACACCCGGCTCTCGGCGAGGTCGTGACGGCGACGCCGGCCTGCAGGCCAAACTCTCTGGGGGCGCCCTGAGCTGGGAGGCTCGCCCGAAACGGAAGGGGGAAGCGCCGAGCCCCTGCCACGGGATTGCTTCAGGACGACGCATTGGCCCAGCAAGCCCCACTCTGTCCCGGGAAGAGAGAAGCGGCTCTGGCACCTAGAAGCACGGGGCAAGGCACCCAACCCTCAGCTCTTGGATGGCGCTTCCCGGAGGGGGCCCTTTCACCTCGCCATTCCCCGAACGCACAACGCCTTCTCTCAGACGCGGAGGAAGACGTGCACACGCTGCCGCCTTGGGCCTCCACTCCAGGGACCTGCGGGTGCCGCCAGCACCTCCGGGGCGACAGCGGGCTGCGCGGTGTCAAGGTCGACACACGCCCGGGCCTGGCAACCGAAGGAGACAGCTCCTCCCTGGGTTCCGTGCAACACGGTGCTGCCGGGAAAACGTCCGCCCAGGGAAAGATGAGTGCGAACAGAGAAGCGGGGAGGAGAGATGAAGGGCGCGCTTCGTGAGGCACGAGGGTCCGGGCTGTGGGGCCGGCCTCTCCCGGGCCGGCGCCTCACGTCCTACACGGGGAAGCCGTTGGCTGGCTCGCCGGGGGTTGGACCCGCTGAGGTCCAGGCCCCCGACCTCCCTGTGCGAAACAAGGCAGGGTGGAATGCCATCCCCGTCCACGTCCACACACACGTCGCTCCACGGAGAAGGAGGCCTTCTCAACGCTTAGCCCGGAAACCTCGAGTGAGCACCGCAGCCTTACCTCCGCGAAGCAAGCCTGAAGCCGAGCTCCCTTCCGCGAGCAGGCCTCTTTCGCCCAGAGAGAAAGCTTGGCCGCGGCGGGGGTGGCGGAAGCCTCAGGGAGGCTGCGTGCCGGGCCTCAGGTCGGGGGCCGTCCTAGAAGGAGGCCCCCGACCTGGGCCTCAGCGAAGCCCTTCGCAAGGGCGTCGGAAGCGGCTCCTGCCCCGACCGTGACGCGGGACCCACGGCAGAGCAAACACACTCGTGGTGAGGGCACGGGAGGCCTTCTGACAGCAGCGCCGCTTCCCTCAGCCGGGCGCCCGCCCTCAGTCGAACCCACCGGAGCCCGCGTTCGGAGTGCACCGAGCTGAACACCCGGCTCTCGGCGAGGTCGTGACGGCGACGCCGGCCTGCAGGCCAAACTCTCTGGGGGCGCCCTGAGCTGGGAGGCTCGCCCGAAACGGAAGGGGGAAGCGCCGAGCCCCTGCCACGGCATTGCTTCAGGACGACGCATTGGCCCAGCAAGCCCCACTCTGTCCCGGGAAGAGAGAAGCGGCTCTGGCACCTAGAAGCACGGGGCAAGGCACCCAACCCTCAGCTCTTGGATGGCGCTTCCCGGAGGGGGCCCTTTCACCTCGCCATTCCCCGAACGCACAACGCCTTCTCTCAGACGCGGAGGAAGACGTGCACACGCTGCCGCCTTGGGCCTCCACTCCAGGGACCTGCGGGTGCCGCCAGCACCTCCGGGGCGACAGCGGGCTGCGCGGTGTCAAGGTCGACACACGCCCGGGCCTGGCAACCGAAGGAGACAGCTCCTCCCTGGGTTCCGTGCAACACGGTGCTGCCGGGAAAACGTCCGCCCAGGGAAAGATGAGTGCGAACAGAGAAGCGGGGAGGAGAGATGAAGGGCGCGCTTCGTGAGGCACGAGGGTCCGGGCTGTGGGGCCGGCCTCTCCCGGGCCGGCGCCTCACGTCCTACACGGGGAAGCCGTTGGCTGGCTCGCCGGGGGTTGGACCCGCTGAGGTCCAGGCCCCCGACCTCCCTGTGCGAAACAAGGCAGGGTGGAATGCCATCCCCGTCCACGTCCACACACACGTCGCTCCACGGAGAAGGAGGCCTTCTCAACGCTTAGCCCGGAAACCTCGAGTGAGCACCGCAGCCTTACCTCCGCGAAGCAAGCCTGAAGCCGAGCTCCCTTCCGCGAGCAGGCCTCTTTCGCCCAGAGAGAAAGCTTGGCCGCGGCGGGGGTGGCGGAAGCCTCAGGGAGGCTGCGTGCCGGGCCTCAGGTCGGGGGCCGTCCTAGAAGGAGGCCCCCGACCTGGGCCTCAGCGAAGCCCTTCGCAAGGGCGTCGGAAGCGGCTCCTGCCCCGACCGTGACGCGGGACCCACGGCAGAGCAAACACACTCGTGGTGAGGGCACGGGAGGCCTTCTGACAGCAGCGCCGCTTCCCTCAGCCGGGCGCCCGCCCTCAGTCGAACCCACCGGAGCCCGCGTTCGGAGTGCACCGAGCTGAACACCCGGCTCTCGGCGAGGTCGTGACGGCGACGCCGGCCTGCAGGCCAAACTCTCTGGGGGCGCCCTGAGCTGGGAGGCTCGCCCGAAACGGAAGGGGGAAGCGCCGAGCCCCTGCCACGGCATTGCTTCAGGACGACGCATTGGCCCAGCAAGCCCCACTCTGTCCCGGGAAGAGAGAAGCGGCTCTGGCACCTAGAAGCACGGGGCAAGGCACCCAACCCTCAGCTCTTGGATGGCGCTTCCCGGAGGGGGCCCTTTCACCTCGCCATTCCCCGAACGCACAACGCCTTCTCTCAGACGCGGAGGAAGACGTGCACACGCTGCCGCCTTGGGCCTCCACTCCAGGGACCTGCGGGTGCCGCCAGCACCTCCGGGGCGACAGCGGGCTGCGCGGTGTCAAGGTCGACACACGCCCGGGCCTGGCAACCGAAGGAGACAGCTCCTCCCTGGGTTCCGTGCAACACGGTGCTGCCGGGAAAACGTCCGCCCAGGGAAAGATGAGTGCGAACAGAGAAGCGGGGAGGAGAGATGAAGGGCGCGCTTCGTGAGGCACGAGGGTCCGGGCTGTGGGGCCGGCCTCTCCCGGGCCGGCGCCTCACGTCCTACACGGGGAAGCCGTTGGCTGGCTCGCCGGGGGTTGGACCCGCTGAGGTCCAGGCCCCCGACCTCCCTGTGCGAAACAAGGCAGGGTGGAATGCCATCCCCGTCCACGTCCACACACACGTCGCTCCACGGAGAAGGAGGCCTTCTCAACGCTTAGCCCGGAAACCTCGAGTGAGCACCGCAGCCTTACCTCCGCGAAGCAAGCCTGAAGCCGAGCTCCCTTCCGCGAGCAGGCCTCTTTCGCCCAGAGAGAAAGCTTGGCCGCGGCGGGGGTGGCGGAAGCCTCAGGGAGGCTGCGTGCCGGGCCTCAGGTCGGGGGCCGTCCTAGAAGGAGGCCCCCGACCTGGGCCTCAGCGAAGCCCTTCGCAAGGGCGTCGGAAGCGGCTCCTGCCCCGACCGTGACGCGGGACCCACGGCAGAGCAAACACACTCGTGGTGAGGGCACGGGAGGCCTTCTGACAGCAGCGCCGCTTCCCTCAGCCGGGCGCCCGCCCTCAGTCGAACCCACCGGAGCCCGCGTTCGGAGTGCACCGAGCTGAACACCCGGCTCTCGGCGAGGTCGTGACGGCGACGCCGGCCTGCAGGCCAAACTCTCTGGGGGCGCCCTGAGCTGGGAGGCTCGCCCGAAACGGAAGGGGGAAGCGCCGAGCCCCTGCCACGGCATTGCTTCAGGACGACGCATTGGCCCAGCAAGCCCCACTCTGTCCCGGGAAGAGAGAAGCGGCTCTGGCACCTAGAAGCACGGGGCAAGGCACCCAACCGTCAGCTCTTGGATGTCGCTTCCCGGAGGGGGCCCTTTCACCTCGCCATTCCCCGAACGCACAACGCCTTCTCTCAGACGCGGAGGAAGACGTGCACACGCTGCCGCCTTGGGCCTCCACTCCAGGGACCTGCGGGTGCCGCCAGCACCTCCGGGGCGACAGCGGGCTGCGCGGTGTCAAGGTCGACACACGCCCGGGCCTGGCAACCGAAGGAGACAGCTCCTCCCTGGGTTCCGTGCAACACGGTGCTGCCGGGAAAACGTCCGCCCAGGGAAAGATGAGTGCGAACAGAGAAGCGGGGAGGAGAGATGAAGGGCGCGCTTCGTGAGGCACGAGGGTCCGGGCTGTGGGGCCGGCCTCTCCCGGGCCGGCGCCTCACGTCCTACACGGGGAAGCCGTTGGCTGGCTCGCCGGGGGTTGGACCCGCTGAGGTCCAGGCCCCCGACCTCCCTGTGCGAAACAAGGCAGGGTGGAATGCCATCCCCGTCCACGTCCACACACACGTCGCTCCACGGAGAAGGAGGCCTTCTCAACGCTTAGCCCGGAAACCTCGAGTGAGCACCGCAGCCTTACCTCCGCGAAGCAAGCCTGAAGCCGAGCTCCCTTCCGCGAGCAGGCCTCTTTCGCCCAGAGAGAAAGCTTGGCCGCGGCGGGGGTGGCGGAAGCCTCAGGGAGGCTGCGTGCCGGGCCTCAGGTCGGGGGCCGTCCTAGAAGGAGGCCCCCGACCTGGGCCTCAGCGAAGCCCTTCGCAAGGGCGTCGGAAGCGGCTCCTGCCCCGACCGTGACGCGGGACCCACGGCAGAGCAAACACACTCGTGGTGAGGGCACGGGAGGCCTTCTGACAGCAGCGCCGCTTCCCTCAGCCGGGCGCCCGCCCTCAGTCGAACCCACCGGAGCCCGCGTTCGGAGTGCACCGAGCTGAACACCCGGCTCTCGGCGAGGTCGTGACGGCGACGCCGGCCTGCAGGCCAAACTCTCTGGGGGCGCCCTGAGCTGGGAGGCTCGCCCGAAACGGAAGGGGGAAGCGCCGAGCCCCTGCCACGGCATTGCTTCAGGACGACGCATTGGCCCAGCAAGCCCCACTCTGTCCCGGGAAGAGAGAAGCGGCTCTGGCACCTAGAAGCACGGGGCAAGGCACCCAACCCTCAGCTCTTGGATCGCGCTTCCCGGAGGGGGCCCTTTCACCTCGCCATTCCCCGAACGCACAACGCCTTCTCTCAGACGCGGAGGAAGACGTGCACACGCTGCCGCCTTGGGCCTCCACTCCAGGGACCTGCGGGTGCCGCCAGCACCTCCGGGGCGACAGCGGGCTGCGCGGTGTCAAGGTCGACACACGCCCGGGCCTGGCAACCGAAGGAGACAGCTCCTCCCTGGGTTCCGTGCAACACGGTGCTGCCGGGAAAACGTCCGCCCAGGGAAAGATGAGTGCGAACAGAGAAGCGGGGAGGAGAGATGAAGGGCGCGCTTCGTGAGGCACGAGGGTCCGGGCTGTGGGGCCGGCCTCTCCCGGGCCGGCGCCTCACGTCCTACACGGGGAAGCCGTTGGCTGGCTCGCCGGGGGTTGGACCCGCTGAGGTCCAGGCCCCCGACCTCCCTGTGCGAAACAAGGCAGGGTGGAATGCCATCCCCGTCCACGTCCACACACACGTCGCTCCACGGAGAAGGAGGCCTTCTCAACGCTTAGCCCGGAAACCTCGAGTGAGCACCGCAGCCTTACCTCCGCGAAGCAAGCCTGAAGCCGAGCTCCCTTCCGCGAGCAGGCCTCTTTCGCCCAGAGAGAAAGCTTGGCCGCGGCGGGGGTGGCGGAAGCCTCAGGGAGGCTGCGTGCCGGGCCTCAGGTCGGGGGCCGTCCTAGAAGGAGGCCCCCGACCTGGGCCTCAGCGAAGCCCTTCGCAAGGGCGTCGGAAGCGGCTCCTGCCCCGACCGTGACGCGGGACCCACGGCAGAGCAAACACACTCGTGGTGAGGGCACGGGAGGCCTTCTGACAGCAGCGCCGCTTCCCTCAGCCGGGCGCCCGCCCTCAGTCGAACCCACCGGAGCCCGCGTTCGGAGTGCACCGAGCTGAACACCCGGCTCTCGGCGAGGTCGTGACGGCGACGCCGGCCTGCAGGCCAAACTCTCTGGGGGCGCCCTGAGCTGGGAGGCTCGCCCGAAACGGAAGGGGGAAGCGCCGAGCCCCTGCCACGGGATTGCTTCAGGACGACGCATTGGCCCAGCAAGCCCCACTCTGTCCCGGGAAGAGAGAAGCGGCTCTGGCACCTAGAAGCACGGGGCAAGGCACCCAACCGTCAGCTCTTGGATCGCGCTTCCCGGAGGGGGCCCTTTCACCTCGCCATTCCCCGAACGCACAACGCCTTCTCTCAGACGCGGAGGAAGACGTGCACACGCTGCCGCCTTGGGCCTCCACTCCAGGGACCTGCGGGTGCCGCCAGCACCTCCGGGGCGACAGCGGGCTGCGCGGTGTCAAGGTCGACACACGCCCGGGCCTGGCAACCGAAGGAGACAGCTCCTCCCTGGGTTCCGTGCAACACGGTGCTGCCGGGAAAACGTCCGCCCAGGGAAAGATGAGTGCGAACAGAGAAGCGGGGAGGAGAGATGAAGGGCGCGCTTCGTGAGGCACGAGGGTCCGGGCTGTGGGGCCGGCCTCTCCCGGGCCGGCGCCTCACGTCCTACACGGGGAAGCCGTTGGCTGGCTCGCCGGGGGTTGGACCCGCTGAGGTCCAGGCCCCCGACCTCCCTGTGCGAAACAAGGCAGGGTGGAATGCCATCCCCGTCCACGTCCACACACACGTCGCTCCACGGAGAAGGAGGCCTTCTCAACGCTTAGCCCGGAAACCTCGAGTGAGCACCACAGCCTTACCTCCGCGAAGCAAGCCTGAAGCCGAGCTCCCTTCCGCGAGCAGGCCTCTTTCGCCCAGAGAGAAAGCTTGGCCGCGGCGGGGGTGGCGGAAGCCTCAGGGAGGCTGCGTGCCGGGCCTCAGGTCGGGGGCCGTCCTAGAAGGAGGCCCCCGACCTGGGCCTCAGCGAAGCCCTTCGCAAGGGCGTCGGAAGCGGCTCCTGCCCCGACCGTGACGCGGGACCCACGGCAGAGCAAACACACTCGTGGTGAGGGCACGGGAGGCCTTCTGACAGCAGCGCCGCTTCCCTCAGCCGGGCGCCCGCCCTCAGTCGAACCCACCGGAGCCCGCGTTCGGAGTGCACCGAGCTGAACACCCGGCTCTCGGCGAGGTCGTGACGGCGACGCCGGCCTGCAGGCCAAACTCTCTGGGGGCGCCCTGAGCTGGGAGGCTCGCCCGAAACGGAAGGGGGAAGCGCCGAGCCCCTGCCACGGGATTGCTTCAGGACGACGCATTGGCCCAGCAAGCCCCACTCTGTCCCGGGAAGAGAGAAGCGGCTCTGGCACCTAGAAGCACGGGGCAAGGCACCCAACCGTCAGCTCTTGGATCGCGCTTCCCGGAGGGGGCCCTTTCACCTCGCCATTCCCCGAACGCACAACGCCTTCTCTCAGACGCGGAGGAAGACGTGCACACGCTGCCGCCTTGGGCCTCCACTCCAGGGACCTGCGGGTGCCGCCAGCACCTCCGGGGCGACAGCGGGCTGCGCGGTCAAGGTCGACACACGCCCGGGCCTGGCAACCGAAGGAGACAGCTCCTCCCTGGGTTCCGTGCAACACGGTGCTGCCGGGAAAACGTCCGCCCAGGGAAAGATGAGTGCGAACAGAGAAGCGGGGAGGAGAGATGAAGGGCGCGCTTCGTGAGGCACGAGGGTCCGGGCTGTGGGGCCGGCCTCTCCCGGGCCGGCGCCTCACGTCCTACACGGGGAAGCCGTTGGCTGGCTCGCCGGGGGTTGGACCCGCTGAGGTCCAGGCCCCCGACCTCCCTGTGCGAAACAAGGCAGGGCGGAATGCCATCCCCGTCCACGTCCACACACACGTCGCTCCACGGAGAAGGAGGCCTTCTCAACGCTTAGCCCGGAAACCTCGAGTGAGCACCGCAGCCTTACCTCCGCGAAGCAAGCCTGAAGCCGAGCTCCCTTCCGCGAGCAGGCCTCTTTCGCCCAGAGAGAAAGCTTGGCCGCGGCGGGGGTGGCGGAAGCCTCAGGGAGGCTGCGTGCCGGGCCTCAGGTCGGGGGCCGTCCTAGAAGGAGGCCCCCGACCTGGGCCTCAGCGAAGCCCTTCGCAAGGGCGTCGGAAGCGGCTCCTGCCCCGACCGTGACGCGGGACCCACGGCAGAGCAAACACACTCGTGGTGAGGGCACGGGAGGCCTTCTGACAGCAGCGCCGCTTCCCTCAGCCGGGCGCCCGCCCTCAGTCGAACCCACCGGAGCCCGCGTTCGGAGTGCACCGAGCTGAACACCCGGCTCTCGGCGAGGTCGTGACGGCGACGCCGGCCTGCAGGCCAAACTCTCTGGGGGCGCCCTGAGCTGGGAGGCTCGCCCGAAACGGAAGGGGGAAGCGCCGAGCCCCTGCCACGGCATTGCTTCAGGACGACGCATTGGCCCAGCAAGCCCCACTCTGTCCCGGGAAGAGAGAAGCGGCTCTGGCACCTAGAAGCACGGGGCAAGGCACCCAACCGTCAGCTCTTGGATCGCGCTTCCCGGAGGGGGCCCTTTCACCTCGCCATTCCCCGAACGCACAACGCCTTCTCTCAGACGCGGAGGAAGACGTGCACACGCTGCCGCCTTGGGCCTCCACTCCAGGGACCTGCGGGTGCCGCCAGCACCTCCGGGGCAACAGCGGGCTGCGCGGTGTCAAGGTCGACACACGCCCGGGCCTGGCAACCGAAGGAGACAGCTCCTCCCTGGGTTCCGTGCAACACGGTGCTGCCGGGAAAACGTCCGCCCAGGGAAAGATGAGTGCGAACAGAGAAGCGGGGAGGAGAGATGAAGGGCGCGCTTCGTGAGGCACGAGGGTCCGGGCTGTGGGGCCGGCCTCTCCCGGGCCGGCGCCTCACGTCCTACACGGGGAAGCCGTTGGCTGGCTCGCCGGGGGTTGGACCCGCTGAGGTCCAGGCCCCCGACCTCCCTGTGCGAAACAAGGCAGGGTGGAATGCCATCCCCGTCCATGTCCACACACACGTCGCTCCACGGAGAAGGAGGCCTTCTCAACGCTTAGCCCGGAAACCTCGAGTGAGCACCGCAGCCTTACCTCCGCGAAGCAAGCCTGAAGCCGAGCTCCCTTCCGCGAGCAGGCCTCTTTCGCCCAGAGAGAAAGCTTGGCCGCGGCGGGGGTGGCGGAAGCCTCAGGGAGGCTGCGTGCCGGGCCTCAGGTCGGGGGCCGTCCTAGAAGGAGGCCCCCGACCTGGGCCTCAGCGAAGCCCTTCGCAAGGGCGTCGGAAGCGGCTCCTGCCCCGACCGTGACGCGGGACCCACGGCAGAGCAAACACACTCGTGGTGAGGGCACGGGAGGCCTTCTGACAGCAGCGCCGCTTCCCTCAGCCGGGCGCCCGCCCTCAGTCGAACCCACCGGAGCCCGCGTTCGGAGTGCACCGAGCTGAACACCCGGCTCTCGGCGAGGTCGTGACGGCGACGCCGGCCTGCAGGCCAAACTCTCTGGGGGCGCCCTGAGCTGGGAGGCTCGCCCGAAACGGAAGGGGGAAGCGCCGAGCCCCTGCCACGGCATTGCTTCAGGACGACGCATTGGCCCAGCAAGCCCCACTCTGTCCCGGGAAGAGAGAAGCGGCTCTGGCACCTAGAAGCACGGGGCAAGGCACCCAACCCTCAGCTCTTGGATGGCGCTTCCCGGAGGGGGCCCTTTCACCTCGCCATTCCCCGAACGCACAACGCCTTCTCTCAGACGCGGAGGAAGACGTGCACACGCTGCCGCCTTGGGCCTCCACTCCAGGGACCTGCGGGTGCCGCCAGCACCTCCGGGGCGACAGCGGGCTGCGCGGTGTCAAGGTCGACACACGCCCGGGCCTGGCAACCGAAGGAGACAGCTCCTCCCTGGGTTCCGTGCAACACGGTGCTGCCGGGAAAACGTCCGCCCAGGGAAAGATGAGTGCGAACAGAGAAGCGGGGAGGAGAGATGAAGGGCGCGCTTCGTGAGGCACGAGGGTCCGGGCTGTGGGGCCGGCCTCTCCCGGGCCGGCGCCTCACGTCCTACACGGGGAAGCCGTTGGCTGGCTCGCCGGGGGTTGGACCCGCTGAGGTCCAGGCCCCCGACCTCCCTGTGCGAAACAAGGCAGGGTGGAATGCCATCCCCGTCCACGTCCACACACACGTCGCTCCACGGAGAAGGAGGCCTTCTCAACGCTTAGCCCGGAAACCTCGAGTGAGCACCACAGCCTTACCTCCGCGAAGCAAGCCTGAAGCCGAGCTCCCTTCCGCGAGCAGGCCTCTTTCGCCCAGAGAGAAAGCTTGGCCGCGGCGGGGGTGGCGGAAGCCTCAGGGAGGCTGCGTGCCGGGCCTCAGGTCGGGGGCCGTCCTAGAAGGAGGCCCCCGACCTGGGCCTCAGCGAAGCCCTTCGCAAGGGCGTCGGAAGCGGCTCCTGCCCCGCCCGTGACGCGGGACCCAGGGCAGAGCAAACACACTCGTGGTGAGGGCACGGGAGGCCTTCTGACAGCAGCGCCGCTTCCCTCAGCCGGGCGCCCGCCCTCAGTCGAACCCACCGGAGCCCGCGTTCGGAGTGCACCGAGCTGAACACCCGGCTCTCGGCGAGGTCGTGACGGCGACGCCGGCCTGCAGGCCAAACTCTCTGGGGGCGCCCTGAGCTGGGAGGCTCGCCCGAAACGGAAGGGGGAAGCGCCGAGCCCCTGCCACGGCATTGCTTCAGGACGACGCATTGGCCCAGCAAGCCCCACTCTGTCCCGGGAAGAGAGAAGCGGCTCTGGCACCTAGAAGCACGGGGCAAGGCACCCAACCCTCAGCTCTTGGATCGCGCTTCCCGGAGGGGGCCCTTTCACCTCGCCATTCCCCGAACGCACAACGCCTTCTCTCAGACGCGGAGGAAGACGTGCACACGCTGCCGCCTTGGGCCTCCACTCCAGGGACCTGCGGGTGCCGCCAGCACCTCCGGGGCGACAGCGGGCTGCGCGGTGTCAAGGTCGACACACGCCCGGGCCTGGCAACTGAAGGAGACAGCTCCTCCCTGGGTTCCGTGCAACACGGTGCTGCCGGGAAAACGTCCGCCCAGGGAAAGATGAGTGCGAACAGAGAAGCGGGGAGGAGAGATGAAGGGCGCGCTTCGTGAGGCACGAGGGTCCGGGCTGTGGGGCCGGCCTCTCCCGGGCCGGCGCCTCACGTCCTACACGGGGAAGCCGTTGGCTGGCTCGCCGGGGGTTGGACCCGCTGAGGTCCAGGCCCCCGACCTCCCTGTGCGAAACAAGGCAGGGTGGAATGCCATCCCCGTCCACGTCCACACACACGTCGCTCCACGGAGAAGGAGGCCTTCTCAACGCTTAGCCCGGAAACCTCGAGTGAGCACCGCAGCCTTACCTCCGCGAAGCAAGCCTGAAGCCGAGCTCCCTTCCGCGAGCAGGCCTCTTTCGCCCAGAGAGAAAGCTTGGCCGCGGCGGGGGTGGCGGAAGCCTCAGGGAGGCTGCGTGCCGGGCCTCAGGTCGGGGGCCGTCCTAGAAGGAGGCCCCCGACCTGGGCCTCAGCGAAGCCCTTCGCAAGGGCGTCGGAAGCGGCTCCTGCCCCGCCCGTGACGCGGGACCCACGGCAGAGCAAACACACTCGTGGTGAGGGCACGGGAGGCCTTCTGACAGCAGCGCCGCTTCCCTCAGCCGGGCGCCCGCCCTCAGTCGAACCCACCGGAGCCCGCGTTCGGAGTGCACCGAGCTGAACACCCGGCTCTCGGCGAGGTCGTGACGGCGACGCCGGCCTGCAGGCCAAACTCTCTGGGGGCGCCCTGAGCTGGGAGGCTCGCCCGAAACGGAAGGGGGAAGCGCCGAGCCCCTGCCACGGGATTGCTTCAGGACGACGCATTGGCCCAGCAAGCCCCACTCTGTCCCGGGAAGAGAGAAGCGGCTCTGGCACCTCGAAGCACGGGGCAAGGCACCCAACCCTCAGCTCTTGGATCGCGCTTCCCGGAGGGGGCCCTTTCACCTCGCCATTCCCCGAACGCACAACGCCTTCTCTCAGACGCGGAGGAAGACGTGCACACGCTGCCGCCTTGGGCCTCCACTCCAGGGACCTGCGGGTGCCGCCAGCACCTCCGGGGCGACAGCGGGCTGCGCGGTGTCAAGGTCGACACACGCCCGGGCCTGGCAACCGAAGGAGACAGCTCCTCCCTGGGTTCCGTGCAACACGGTGCTGCCGGGAAAACGTCCGCCCAGGGAAAGATGAGTGCGAACAGAGAAGCGGGGAGGAGAGATGAAGGGCGCGCTTCGTGAGGCACGAGGGTCCGGGCTGTGGGGCCGGCCTCTCCCGGGCCGGCGCCTCACGTCCTACACGGGGAAGCCGTTGGCTGGCTCGCCGGGGGTTGGACCCGCTGAGGTCCAGGCCCCCGACCTCCCTGTGCGAAACAAGGCAGGGTGGAATGCCATCCCCGTCCACGTCCACACACACGTCGCTCCACGGAGAAGGAGGCCTTCTCAACGCTTAGCCCGGAAACCTCGAGTGAGCACCACAGCCTTACCTCCGCGAAGCAAGCCTGAAGCCGAGCTCCCTTCCGCGAGCAGGCCTCTTTCGCCCAGAGAGAAAGCTTGGCCGCGGCGGGGGTGGCGGAAGCCTCAGGGAGGCTGCGTGCCGGGCCTCAGGTCGGGGGCCGTCCTAGAAGGAGGCCCCCGACCTGGGCCTCAGCGAAGCCCTTCGCAAGGGCGTCGGAAGCGGCTCCTGCCCCGACCGTGACGCGGGACCCACGGCAGAGCAAACACACTCGTGGTGAGGGCACGGGAGGCCTTCTGACAGCAGCGCCGCTTCCCTCAGCCGGGCGCCCGCCCTCAGTCGAACCCACCGGAGCCCGCGTTCGGAGTGCACCGAGCTGAACACCCGGCTCTCGGCGAGGTCGTGACGGCGACGCCGGCCTGCAGGCCAAACTCTCTGGGGGCGCCCTGAGCTGGGAGGCTCGCCCGAAACGGAAGGGGGAAGCGCCGAGCCCCTGCCACGGGATTGCTTCAGGACGACGCATTGGCCCAGCAAGCCCCACTCTGTCCCGGGAAGAGAGAAGCGGCTCTGGCACCTAGAAGCACGGGGCAAGGCACCCAACCCTCAGCTCTTGGATGGCGCTTCCCGGAGGGGGCCCTTTCACCTCGCCATTCCCCGAACGCACAACGCCTTCTCTCAGACGCGGAGGAAGACGTGCACACGCTGCCGCCTTGGGCCTCCACTCCAGGGACCTGCGGGTGCCGCCAGCACCTCCGGGGCGACAGCGGGCTGCGCGGTGTCAAGGTCGACACACGCCCGGGCCTGGCAACCGAAGGAGACAGCTCCTCCCTGGGTTCCGTGCAACACGGTGCTGCCGGGAAAACGTCCGCCCAGGGAAAGATGAGTGCGAACAGAGAAGCGGGGAGGAGAGATGAAGGGCGCGCTTCGTGAGGCACGAGGGTCCGGGCTGTGGGGCCAGCCTCTCCCGGGCCGGCGCCTCACGTCCTACACGGGGAAGCCGTTGGCTGGCTCGCCGGGGGTTGGACCCGCTGAGGTCCAGGCCCCCGACCTCCCTGTGCGAAACAAGGCAGGGTGGAATGCCATCCCCGTCCACGTCCACACACACGTCGCTCCACGGAGAAGGAGGCCTTCTCAACGCTTAGCCCGGAAACCTCGAGTGAGCACCACAGCCTTACCTCCGCGAAGCAAGCCTGAAGCCGAGCTCCCTTCCGCGAGCAGGCCTCTTTCGCCCAGAGAGAAAGCTTGGCCGCGGCGGGGGTGGCGGAAGCCTCAGGGAGGCTGCGTGCCGGGCCTCAGGTCGGGGGCCGTCCTAGAAGGAGGCCCCCGACCTGGGCCTCAGCGAAGCCCTTCGCAAGGGCGTCGGAAGCGGCTCCTGCCCCGACCGTGACGCGGGACCCACGGCAGAGCAAACACACTCGTGGTGAGGGCACGGGAGGCCTTCTGACAGCAGCGCCGCTTCCCTCAGCCGGGCGCCCGCCCTCAGTCGAACCCACCGGAGCCCGCGTTCGGAGTGCACCGAGCTGAACACCCGGCTCTCGGCGAGGTCGTGACGGCGACGCCGGCCTGCAGGCCAAACTCTCTGGGGGCGCCCTGAGCTGGGAGGCTCGCCCGAAACGGAAGGGGGAAGCGCCGAGCCCCTGCCACGGCATTGCTTCAGGACGACGCATTGGCCCAGCAAGCCCCACTCTGTCCCGGGAAGAGAGAAGCGGCTCTGGCACCTAGAAGCACGGGGCAAGGCACCCAACCCTCAGCTCTTGGATCGCGCTTCCCGGAGGGGGCCCTTTCACCTCGCCATTCCCCGAACGCACAACGCCTTCTCTCAGACGCGGAGGAAGACGTGCACACGCTGCCGCCTTGGGCCTCCACTCCAGGGACCTGCGGGTGCCGCCAGCACCTCCGGGGCGACAGCGGGCTGCGCGGTGTCAAGGTCGACACACGCCCGGGCCTGGCAACCGAAGGAGACAGCTCCTCCCTGGGTTCCGTGCAACACGGTGCTGCCGGGAAAACGTCCGCCCAGGGAAAGATGAGTGCGAACAGAGAAGCGGGGAGGAGAGATGAAGGGCGCGCTTCGTGAGGCACGAGGGTCCGGGCTGTGGGGCCGGCCTCTCCCGGGCCGGCGCCTCACGTCCTACACGGGGAAGCCGTTGGCTGGCTCGCCGGGGGTTGGACCCGCTGAGGTCCAGGCCCCCGACCTCCCTGTGCGAAACAAGGCAGGGTGGAATGCCATCCCCGTCCACGTCCACACACACGTCGCTCCACGGAGAAGGAGGCCTTCTCAACGCTTAGCCCGGAAACCTCGAGTGAGCACCACAGCCTTACCTCCGCGAAGCAAGCCTGAAGCCGAGCTCCCTTCCGCGAGCAGGCCTCTTTCGCCCAGAGAGAAAGCTTGGCCGCGGCGGGGGTGGCGGAAGCCTCAGGGAGGCTGCGTGCCGGGCCTCAGGTCGGGGGCCGTCCTAGAAGGAGGCCCCCGACCTGGGCCTCAGCGAAGCCCTTCGCAAGGGCGTCGGAAGCGGCTCCTGCCCCGACCGTGACGCGGGACCCACGGCAGAGCAAACACACTCGTGGTGAGGGCACGGGAGGCCTTCTGACAGCAGCGCCGCTTCCCTCAGCCGGGCGCCCGCCCTCAGTCGAACCCACCGGAGCCCGCGTTCGGAGTGCACCGAGCTGAACACCCGGCTCTCGGCGAGGTCGTGACGGCGACGCCGGCCTGCAGGCCAAACTCTCTGGGGGCGCCCTGAGCTGGGAGGCTCGCCCGAAACGGAAGGGGGAAGCGCCGAGCCCCTGCCACGGCATTGCTTCAGGACGACGCATTGGCCCAGCAAGCCCCACTCTGTCCCGGGAAGAGAGAAGCGGCTCTGGCACCTAGAAGCACGGGGCAAGGCACCCAACCCTCAGCTCTTGGATCGCGCTTCCCGGAGGGGGCCCTTTCACCTCGCCATTCCCCGAACGCACAACGCCTTCTCTCAGACGCGGAGGAAGACGTGCACACGCTGCCGCCTTGGGCCTCCACTCCAGGGACCTGCGGGTGCCGCCAGCACCTCCGGGGCGACAGCGGGCTGCGCGGTGTCAAGGTCGACACACGCCCGGGCCTGGCAACCGAAGGAGACAGCTCCTCCCTGGGTTCCGTGCAACACGGTGCTGCCGGGAAAACGTCCGCCCAGGGAAAGATGAGTGCGAACAGAGAAGCGGGGAGGAGAGATGAAGGGCGCGCTTCGTGAGGCACGAGGGTCCGGGCTGTGGGGCCGGCCTCTCCCGGGCCGGCGCCTCACGTCCTACACGGGGAAGCCGTTGGCTGGCTCGCCGGGGGTTGGACCCGCTGAGGTCCAGGCCCCCGACCTCCCTGTGCGAAACAAGGCAGGGTGGAATGCCATCCCCGTCCACGTCCACACACACGTCGCTCCACGGAGAAGGAGGCCTTCTCAACGCTTAGCCCGGAAACCTCGAGTGAGCACCACAGCCTTACCTCCGCGAAGCAAGCCTGAAGCCGAGCTCCCTTCCGCGAGCAGGCCTCTTTCGCCCAGAGAGAAAGCTTGGCCGCGGCGGGGGTGGCGGAAGCCTCAGGGAGGCTGCGTGCCGGGCCTCAGGTCGGGGGCCGTCCTAGAAGGAGGCCCCCGACCTGGGCCTCAGCGAAGCCCTTCGCAAGGGCGTCGGAAGCGGCTCCTGCCCCGCCCGTGACGCGGGACCCACGGCAGAGCAAACACACTCGTGGTGAGGGCACGGGAGGCCTTCTGACAGCAGCGCCGCTTCCCTC
Organism: Martes martes; assembly: GCF_963455335.1. Classification (NCBI taxonomy): domain Eukaryota; kingdom Metazoa; phylum Chordata; class Mammalia; order Carnivora; family Mustelidae; genus Martes; species Martes martes. Next base: position 168,442 of record NW_027666255.1, read on the forward strand.
AGCCGGGCGCCCGCCCTCAGTCGAACCCACCGGAGCCCGCGTTCGGAGTGCACCGAGCTGAACACCCGGCTCTCGGCGAGGTCGTGACGGCGACGCCGGCCTGCAGGCCAAACTCTCTGGGGGCGCCCTGAGCTGGGAGGCTCGCCCGAAACGGAAGGGGGAAGCGCCGAGCCCCTGCCACGGGATTGCTTCAGGACGACGCATTGGCCCAGCAAGCCCCACTCTGTCCCGGGAAGAGAGAAGCGGCTCTGGCACCTAGAAGCACGGGGCAAGGCACCCAACCCTCAGCTCTTGGATCGCGCTTCCCGGAGGGGGCCCTTTCACCTCGCCATTCCCCGAACGCACAACGCCTTCTCTCAGACGCGGAGGAAGACGTGCACACGCTGCCGCCTTGGGCCTCCACTCCAGGGACCTGCGGGTGCCGCCAGCACCTCCGGGGCGACAGCGGGCTGCGCGGTGTCAAGGTCGACACACGCCCGGGCCTGGCAACCGAAGGAGACAGCTCCTCCCTGGGTTCCGTGCAACACGGTGCTGCCGGGAAAACGTCCGCCCAGGGAAAGATGAGTGCGAACAGAGAAGCGGGGAGGAGAGATGAAGGGCGCGCTTCGTGAGGCACGAGGGTCCGGGCTGTGGGGCCGGCCTCTCCCGGGCCGGCGCCTCACGTCCTACACGGGGAAGCCGTTGGCTGGCTCGCCGGGGGTTGGACCCGCTGAGGTCCAGGCCCCCGACCTCCCTGTGCGAAACAAGGCAGGGTGGAATGCCATCCCCGTCCACGTCCACACACACGTCGCTCCACGGAGAAGGAGGCCTTCTCAACGCTTAGCCCGGAAACCTCGAGTGAGCACCACAGCCTTACCTCCGCGAAGCAAGCCTGAAGCCGAGCTCCCTTCCGCGAGCAGGCCTCTTTCGCCCAGAGAGAAAGCTTGGCCGCGGCGGGGGTGGCGGAAGCCTCAGGGAGGCTGCGTGCCGGGCCTCAGGTCGGGGGCCGTCCTAGAAGGAGGCCCCCGACCTGGGCCTCAGCGAAGCCCTTCACAAGGGCGTCGGAAGCGGCTCCTGCCCCGACCGTGACGCGGGACCCACGGCAGAGCAAACACACTCGTGGTGAGGGCACGGGAGGCCTTCTGACAGCAGCGCCGCTTCCCTCAGCCGGGCGCCCGCCCTCAGTCGAACCCACCGGAGCCCGCGTTCGGAGTGCACCGAGCTGAACACCCGGCTCTCGGCGAGGTCGTGACGGCGACGCCGGCCTGCAGGCCAAACTCTCTGGGGGCGCCCTGAGCTGGGAGGCTCGCCCGAAACGGAAGGGGGAAGCGCCGAGCCCCTGCCACGGGATTGCTTCAGGACGACGCATTGGCCCAGCAAGCCCCACTCTGTCCCGGGAAGAGAGAAGCGGCTCTGGCACCTAGAAGCACGGGGCAAGGCACCCAACCCTCAGCTCTTGGATCGCGCTTCCCGGAGGGGGCCCTTTCACCTCGCCATTCCCCGAACGCACAACGCCTTCTCTCAGACGCGGAGGAAGACGTGCACACGCTGCCGCCTTGGGCCTCCACTCCAGGGACCTGCGGGTGCCGCCAGCACCTCCGGGGCGACAGCGGGCTGCGCGGTGTCAAGGTCGACACACGCCCGGGCCTGGCAACCGAAGGAGACAGCTCCTCCCTGGGTTCCGTGCAACACGGTGCTGCCGGGAAAACGTCCGCCCAGGGAAAGATGAGTGCGAACAGAGAAGCGGGGAGGAGAGATGAAGGGCGCGCTTCGTGAGGCACGAGGGTCCGGGCTGTGGGGCCGGCCTCTCCCGGGCCGGCGCCTCACGTCCTACACGGGGAAGCCGTTGGCTGGCTCGCCGGGGGTTGGACCCGCTGAGGTCCAGGCCCCCGACCTCCCTGTGCGAAACAAGGCAGGGTGGAATGCCATCCCCGTCCACGTCCACACACACGTCGCTCCACGGAGAAGGAGGCCTTCTCAACGCTTAGCCCGGAAACCTCGAGTGAGCACCACAGCCTTACCACCGCGAAGCAAGCCTGAAGCCGAGCTCCCTTCCGCGAGCAGGCCTCTTTCGCCCAGAGAGAAAGCTTGGCCGCGGCGGGGGTGGCGGAAGCCTCAGGGAGGCTGCGTGCCGGGCCTCAGGTCGGGGGCCGTCCTAGAAGGAGGCCCCCGACCTGGGCCTCAGCGAAGCCCTTCGCAAGGGCGTCGGAAGCGGCTCCTGCCCCGCCCGTGACGCGGGACCCACGGCAGAGCAAACACACTCGTGGTGAGGGCACGGGAGGCCTTCTGACAGCAGCGCCGCTTCCCTCAGCCGGGCGCCCGCCCTCAGTCGAACCCACCGGAGCCCGCGTTCGGAGTGCACCGAGCTGAACACCCGGCTCTCGGCGAGGTCGTGACGGCGACGCCGGCCTGCAGGCCAAACTCTCTGGGGGCGCCCTGAGCTGGGAGGCTCGCCCGAAACGGAAGGGGGAAGCGCCGAGCCCCTGCCACGGCATTGCTTCAGGACGACGCATTGGCCCAGCAAGCCCCACTCTGTCCCGGGAAGAGAGAAGCGGCTCTGGCACCTAGAAGCACGGGGCAAGGCACCCAACCGTCAGCTCTTGGATGGCGCTTCCCGGAGGGGGCCCTTTCACCTCGCCATTCCCCGAACGCACAACGCCTTCTCTCAGACGCGGAGGAAGACGTGCACACGCTGCCGCCTTGGGCCTCCACTCCAGGGACCTGCGGGTGCCGCCAGCACCTCCGGGGCGACAGCGGGCTGCGCGGTGTCAAGGTCGACACACGCCCGGGCCTGGCAACCGAAGGAGACAGCTCCTCCCTGGGTTCCGTGCAACACGGTGCTGCCGGGAAAACGTCCGCCCAGGGAAAGATGAGTGCGAACAGAGAAGCGGGGAGGAGAGATGAAGGGCGCGCTTCGTGAGGCACGAGGGTCCGGGCTGTGGGGCCGGCCTCTCCCGGGCCGGCGCCTCACGTCCTACACGGGGAAGCCGTTGGCTGGCTCGCTGGGGGTTGGACCCGCTGAGGTCCAGGCCCCCGACCTCCCTGTGCGAAACAAGGCAGGGTGGAATGCCATCCCCGTCCACGTCCACACACACGTCGCTCCACGGAGAAGGAGGCCTTCTCAACGCTTAGCCCGGAAACCTCGAGTGAGCACCACAGCCTTACCTCCGCGAAGCAAGCCTGAAGCCGAGCTCCCTTCCGCGAGCAGGCCTCTTTCGCCCAGAGAGAAAGCTTGGCCGCGGCGGGGGTGGCGGAAGCCTCAGGGAGGCTGCGTGCCGGGCCTCAGGTCGGGGGCCGTCCTAGAAGGAGGCCCCCGACCTGGGCCTCAGCGAAGCCCTTCGCAAGGGCGTCGGAAGCGGCTCCTGCCCCGACCGTGACGCGGGACCCACGGCAGAGCAAACACACTCGTGGTGAGGGCACGGGAGGCCTTCTGACAGCAGCGCCGCTTCCCTCAGCCGGGCGCCCGCCCTCAGTCGAACCCACCGGAGCCCGCGTTCGGAGTGCACCGAGCTGAACACCCGGCTCTCGGCGAGGTCGTGACGGCGACGCCGGCCTGCAGGCCAAACTCTCTGGGGGCGCCCTGAGCTGGGAGGCTCGCCCGAAACGGAAGGGGGAAGCGCCGAGCCCCTGCCACGGGATTGCTTCAGGACGACGCATTGGCCCAGCAAGCCCCACTCTGTCCCGGGAAGAGAGAAGCGGCTCTGGCACCTAGAAGCACGGGGCAAGGCACCCAACCGTCAGCTCTTGGATCGCGCTTCCCGGAGGGGGCCCTTTCACCTCGCCATTCCCCGAACGCACAACGCCTTCTCTCAGACGCGGAGGAAGACGTGCACACGCTGCCGCCATGGGCCTCCACTCCAGGGACCTGCGGGTGCCGCCAGCACCTCCGGGGCGACAGCGGGCTGCGCGGTGTCAAGGTCGACACACGCCCGGGCCTGGCAACTGAAGGAGACAGCTCCTCCCTGGGTTCCGTGCAACACGGTGCTGCCGGGAAAACGTCCGCCCAGGGAAAGATGAGTGCGAACAGAGAAGCGGGGAGGAGAGATGAAGGGCGCGCTTCGTGAGGCACGAGGGTCCGGGCTGTGGGGCCGGCCTCTCCCGGGCCGGCGCCTCACGTCCTACACGGGGAAGCCGTTGGCTGGCTCGCCGGGGGTTGGACCCGCTGAGGTCCAGGCCCCCGACCTCCCTGTGCGAAACAAGGCAGGGTGGAATGCCATCCCCGTCCACGTCCACACACACGTCGCTCCACGGAGAAGGAGGCCTTCTCAACGCTTAGCCCGGAAACCTCGAGTGAGCACCGCAGCCTTACCTCCGCGAAGCAAGCCTGAAGCCGAGCTCCCTTCCGCGAGCAGGCCTCTTTCGCCCAGAGAGAAAGCTTGGCCGCGGCGGGGGTGGCGGAAGCCTCAGGGAGGCTGCGTGCCGGGCCTCAGGTCGGGGGCCGTCCTAGAAGGAGGCCCCCGACCTGGGCCTCAGCGAAGCCCTTCGCAAGGGCGTCGGAAGCGGCTCCTGCCCCGCCCGTGACGCGGGACCCACGGCAGAGCAAACACACTCGTGGTGAGGGCACGGGAGGCCTTCTGACAGCAGCGCCGCTTCCCTCAGCCGGGCGCCCGCCCTCAGTCGAACCCACCGGAGCCCGCGTTCGGAGTGCACCGAGCTGAACACCCGGCTCTCGGCGAGGTCGTGACGGCGACGCCGGCCTGCAGGCCAAACTCTCTGGGGGCGCCCTGAGCTGGGAGGCTCGCCCGAAACGGAAGGGGGAAGCGCCGAGCCCCTGCCACGGGATTGCTTCAGGACGACGCATTGGCCCAGCAAGCCCCACTCTGTCCCGGGAAGAGAGAAGCGGCTCTGGCACCTAGAAGCACGGGGCAAGGCACCCAACCCTCAGCTCTTGGATGGCGCTTCCCGGAGGGGGCCCTTTCACCTCGCCATTCCCCGAACGCACAACGCCTTCTCTCAGACGCGGAGGAAGACGTGCACACGCTGCCGCCTTGGGCCTCCACTCCAGGGACCTGCGGGTGCCGCCAGCACCTCCGGGGCGACAGCGGGCTGCGCGGTGTCAAGGTCGACACACGCCCGGGCCTGGCAACCGAAGGAGACAGCTCCTCCCTGGGTTCCGTGCAACACGGTGCTGCCGGGAAAACGTCCGCCCAGGGAAAGATGAGTGCGAACAGAGAAGCGGGGAGGAGAGATGAAGGGCGCGCTTCGTGAGGCACGAGGGTCCGGGCTGTGGGGCCGGCCTCTCCCGGGCCGGCGCCTCACGTCCTACACGGGGAAGCCGTTGGCTGGCTCGCCGGGGGTTGGACCCGCTGAGGTCCAGGCCCCCGACCTCCCTGTGCGAAACAAGGCAGGGTGGAATGCCATCCCCGTCCACGTCCACACACACGTCGCTCCACGGAGAAGGAGGCCTTCTCAACGCTTAGCCCGGAAACCTCGAGTGAGCACCGCAGCCTTACCTCCGCGAAGCAAGCCTGAAGCCGAGCTCCCTTCCGCGAGCAGGCCTCTTTCGCCCAGAGAGAAAGCTTGGCCGCGGCGGGGGTGGCGGAAGCCTCAGGGAGGCTGCGTGCCGGGCCTCAGGTCGGGGGCCGTCCTAGAAGGAGGCCCCCGACCTGGGCCTCAGCGAAGCCCTTCGCAAGGGCGTCGGAAGCGGCTCCTGCCCCGCCCGTGACGCGGGACCCACGGCAGAGCAAACACACTCGTGGTGAGGGCACGGGAGGCCTTCTGACAGCAGCGCCGCTTCCCTCAGCCGGGCGCCCGCCCTCAGTCGAACCCACCGGAGCCCGCGTTCGGAGTGCACCGAGCTGAACACCCGGCTCTCGGCGAGGTCGTGACGGCGACGCCGGCCTGCAGGCCAAACTCTCTGGGGGCGCCCTGAGCTGGGAGGCTCGCCCGAAACGGAAGGGGGAAGCGCCGAGCCCCTGCCACGGGATTGCTTCAGGATGACGCATTGGCCCAGCAAGCCCCACTCTGTCCCGGGAAGAGAGAAGCGGCTCTGGCACCTCGAAGCACGGGGCAAGGCACCCAACCCTCAGCTCTTGGATCGCGCTTCCCGGAGGGGGCCCTTTCACCTCGCCATTCCCCGAACGCACAACGCCTTCTCTCAGACGCGGAGGAAGACGTGCACACGCTGCCGCCTTGGGCCTCCACTCCAGGGACCTGCGGGTGCCGCCAGCACCTCCGGGGCGACAGCGGGCTGCGCGGTGTCAAGGTCGACACACGCCCGGGCCTGGCAACCGAAGGAGACAGCTCCTCCCTGGGTTCCGTGCAACACGGTGCTGCCGGGAAAACGTCCGCCCAGGGAAAGATGAGTGCGAACAGAGAAGCGGGGAGGAGAGATGAAGGGCGCGCTTCGTGAGGCACGAGGGTCCGGGCTGTGGGGCCGGCCTCTCCCGGGCCGGCGCCTCACGTCCTACACGGGGAAGCCGTTGGCTGGCTCGCCGGGGGTTGGACCCGCTGAGGTCCAGGCCCCCGACCTCCCTGTGCGAAACAAGGCAGGGTGGAATGCCATCCCCGTCCACGTCCACACACACGTCGCTCCACGGAGAAGGAGGCCTTCTCAACGCTTAGCCCGGAAACCTCGAGTGAGCACCACAGCCGTACCTCCGCGAAGCAAGCCTGAAGCCGAGCTCCCTTCCGCGAGCAGGCCTCTTTCGCCCAGAGAGAAAGCTTGGCCGCGGCGGGGGTGGCGGAAGCCTCAGGGAGGCTGCGTGCCGGGCCTCAGGTCGGGGGCCGTCCTAGAAGGAGGCCCCCGACCTGGGCCTCAGCGAAGCCCTTCGCAAGGGCGTCGGAAGCGGCTCCTGCCCCGACCGTGACGCGGGACCCACGGCAGAGCAAACACACTCGTGGTGAGGGCACGGGAGGCCTTCTGACAGCAGCGCCGCTTCCCTCAGCCGGGCGCCCGCCCTCAGTCGAACCCACCGGAGCCCGCGTTCGGAGTGCACCGAGCTGAACACCCGGCTCTCGGCGAGGTCGTGACGGCGACGCCGGCCTGCAGGCCAAACTCTCTGGGGGCGCCCTGAGCTGGGAGGCTCGCCCGAAACGGAAGGGGGAAGCGCCGAGCCCCTGCCACGGCATTGCTTCAGGACGACGCATTGGCCCAGCAAGCCCCACTCTGTCCCGGGAAGAGAGAAGCGGCTCTGGCACCTAGAAGCACGGGGCAAGGCACCCAACCCTCAGCTCTTGGATCGCGCTTCCCGGAGGGGGCCCTTTCACCTCGCCATTCCCCGAACGCACAACGCCTTCTCTCAGACGCGGAGGAAGACGTGCACACGCTGCCGCCTTGGGCCTCCACTCCAGGGACCTGCGGGTGCCGCCAGCACCTCCGGGGCGACAGCGGGCTGCGCGGTGTCAAGGTCGACACACGCCCGGGCCTGGCAACCGAAGGAGACAGCTCCTCCCTGGGTTCCGTGCAACACGGTGCTGCCGGGAAAACGTCCGCCCAGGGAAAGATGAGTGCGAACAGAGAAGCGGGGAGGAGAGATGAAGGGCGCGCTTCGTGAGGCACGAGGGTCCGGGCTGTGGGGCCGGCCTCTCCCGGGCCGGCGCCTCACGTCCTACACGGGGAAGCCGTTGGCTGGCTCGCCGGGGGTTGGACCCGCTGAGGTCCAGGCCCCCGACCTCCCTGTGCGAAACAAGGCAGGGTGGAATGCCATCCCCGTCCACGTCCACACACACGTCGCTCCACGGAGAAGGAGGCCTTCTCAACGCTTAGCCCGGAAACCTCGAGTGAGCACCGCAGCCTTACCTCCGCGAAGCAAGCCTGAAGCCGAGCTCCCTTCCGCGAGCAGGCCTCTTTCGCCCAGAGAGAAAGCTTGGCCGCGGCGGGGGTGGCGGAAGCCTCAGGGAGGCTGCGTGCCGGGCCTCAGGTCGGGGGCCGTCCTAGAAGGAGGCCCCCGACCTGGGCCTCAGCGAAGCCCTTCGCAAGGGCGTCGGAAGCGGCTCCTGCCCCGCCCGTGACGCGGGACCCACGGCAGAGCAAACACACTCGTGGTGAGGGCACGGGAGGCCTTCTGACAGCAGCGCCGCTTCCCTCAGCCGGGCGCCCGCCCTCAGTCGAACCCACCGGAGCCCGCGTTCGGAGTGCACCGAGCTGAACACCCGGCTCTCGGCGAGGTCGTGACGGCGACGCCGGCCTGCAGGCCAAACTCTCTGGGGGCGCCCTGAGCTGGGAGGCTCGCCCGAAACGGAAGGGGGAAGCGCCGAGCCCCTGCCACGGGATTGCTTCAGGACGACGCATTGGCCCAGCAAGCCCCACTCTGTCCCGGGAAGAGAGAAGCGGCTCTGGCACCTAGAAGCACGGGGCAAGGCACCCAACCCTCAGCTCTTGGATCGCGCTTCCCGGAGGGGGCCCTTTCACCTCGCCATTCCCCGAACGCACAACGCCTTCTCTCAGACGCGGAGGAAGACGTGCACACGCTGCCGCCTTGGGCCTCCACTCCAGGGACCTGCGGGTGCCGCCAGCACCTCCGGGGCGACAGCGGGCTGCGCGGTGTCAAGGTCGACACACGCCCGGGCCTGGCAACTGAAGGAGACAGCTCCTCCCTGGGTTCCGTGCAACACGGTGCTGCCGGGAAAACGTCCGCCCAGGGAAAGATGAGTGCGAACAGAGAAGCGGGGAGGAGAGATGAAGGGCGCGCTTCGTGAGGCACGAGGGTCCGGGCTGTGGGGCCGGCCTCTCCCGGGCCGGCGCCTCACGTCCTACACGGGGAAGCCGTTGGCTGGCTCGCCGGGGGTTGGACCCGCTGAGGTCCAGGCCCCCGACCTCCCTGTGCGAAACAAGGCAGGGTGGAATGCCATCCCCGTCCACGTCCACACACACGTCGCTCCACGGAGAAGGAGGCCTTCTCAACGCTTAGCCCGGAAACCTCGAGTGAGCACCGCAGCCTTACCTCCGCGAAGCAAGCCTGAAGCCGAGCTCCCTTCCGCGAGCAGGCCTCTTTCGCCCAGAGAGAAAGCTTGGCCGCGGCGGGGGTGGCGGAAGCCTCAGGGAGGCTGCGTGCCGGGCCTCAGGTCGGGGGCCGTCCTAGAAGGAGGCCCCCGACCTGGGCCTCAGCGAAGCCCTTCGCAAGGGCGTCGGAAGCGGCTCCTGCCCCGCCCGTGACGCGGGACCCACGGCAGAGCAAACACACTCGTGGTGAGGGCACGGGAGGCCTTCTGACAGCAGCGCCGCTTCCCTCAGCCGGGCGCCCGCCCTCAGTCGAACCCACCGGAGCCCGCGTTCGGAGTGCACCGAGCTGAACACCCGGCTCTCGGCGAGGTCGTGACGGCGACGCCGGCCTGCAGGCCAAACTCTCTGGGGGCGCCCTGAGCTGGGAGGCTCGCCCGAAACGGAAGGGGGAAGCGCCGAGCCCCTGCCACGGGATTGCTTCAGGACGACGCATTGGCCCAGCAAGCCCCACTCTGTCCCGGGAAGAGAGAAGCGGCTCTGGCACCTAGAAGCACGGGGCAAGGCACCCAACCCTCAGCTCTTGGATGGCGCTTCCCGGAGGGGGCCCTTTCACCTCGCCATTCCCCGAACGCACAACGCCTTCTCTCAGACGCGGAGGAAGACGTGCACACGCTGCCGCCTTGGGCCTCCACTCCAGGGACCTGCGGGTGCCGCCAGCACCTCCGGGGCGACAGCGGGCTGCGCGGTGTCAAGGTCGACACACGCCCGGGCCTGGCAACCGAAGGAGACAGCTCCTCCCTGGGTTCCGTGCAACACGGTGCTGCCGGGAAAACGTCCGCCCAGGGAAAGATGAGTGCGAACAGAGAAGCGGGGAGGAGAGATGAAGGGCGCGCTTCGTGAGGCACGAGGGTCCGGGCTGTGGGGCCGGCCTCTCCCGGGCCGGCGCCTCACGTCCTACACGGGGAAGCCGTTGGCTGGCTCGCCGGGGGTTGGACCCGCTGAGGTCCAGGCCCCCGACCTCCCTGTGCGAAACAAGGCAGGGTGGAATGCCATCCCCGTCCACGTCCACACACACGTCGCTCCACGGAGAAGGAGGCCTTCTCAACGCTTAGCCCGGAAACCTCGAGTGAGCACCGCAGCCTTACCTCCGCGAAGCAAGCCTGAAGCCGAGCTCCCTTCCGCGAGCAGGCCTCTTTCGCCCAGAGAGAAAGCTTGGCCGCGGCGGGGGTGGCGGAAGCCTCAGGGAGGCTGCGTGCCGGGCCTCAGGTCGGGGGCCGTCCTAGAAGGAGGCCCCCGACCTGGGCCTCAGCGAAGCCCTTCGCAAGGGCGTCGGAAGCGGCTCCTGCCCCGCCCGTGACGCGGGACCCACGGCAGAGCAAACACACTCGTGGTGAGGGCACGGGAGGCCTTCTGACAGCAGCGCCGCTTCCCTCAGCCGGGCGCCCGCCCTCAGTCGAACCCACCGGAGCCCGCGTTCGGAGTGCACCGAGCTGAACACCCGGCTCTCGGCGAGGTCGTGACGGCGACGCCGGCCTGCAGGCCAAACTCTCTGGGGGCGCCCTGAGCTGGGAGGCTCGCCCGAAACGGAAGGGGGAAGCGCCGAGCCCCTGCCACGGGATTGCTTCAGGACGACGCATTGGCCCAGCAAGCCCCACTCTGTCCCGGGAAGAGAGAAGCGGCTCTGGCACCTAGAAGCACGGGGCAAGGCACCCAACCCTCAGCTCTTGGATCGCGCTTCCCGGAGGGGGCCCTTTCACCTCGCCATTCCCCGAACGCACAACGCCTTCTCTCAGACGCGGAGGAAGACGTGCACACGCTGCCGCCTTGGGCCTCCACTCCAGGGACCTGCGGGTGCCGCCAGCACCTCCGGGGCGACAGCGGGCTGCGCGGTGTCAAGGTCGACACACGCCCGGGCCTGGCAACCGAAGGAGACAGCTCCTCCCTGGGTTCCGTGCAACACGGTGCTGCCGGGAAAACGTCCGCCCAGGGAAAGATGAGTGCGAACAGAGAAGCGGGGAGGAGAGATGAAGGGCGCGCTTCGTGAGGCACGAGGGTCCGGGCTGTGGGGCCGGCCTCTCCCGGGCCGGCGCCTCACGTCCTACACGGGGAAGCCGTTGGCTGGCTCGCCGGGGGTTGGACCCGCTGAGGTCCAGGCCCCCGACCTCCCTGTGCGAAACAAGGCAGGGTGGAATGCCATCCCCGTCCACGTCCACACACACGTCGCTCCACGGAGAAGGAGGCCTTCTCAACGCTTAGCCCGGAAACCTCGAGTGAGCACCACAGCCGTACCTCCGCGAAGCAAGCCTGAAGCCGAGCTCCCTTCCGCGAGCAGGCCTCTTTCGCCCAGAGAGAAAGCTTGGCCGCGGCGGGGGTGGCGGAAGCCTCAGGGAGGCTGCGTGCCGGGCCTCAGGTCGGGGGCCGTCCTAGAAGGAGGCCCCCGACCTGGGCCTCAGCGAAGCCCTTCGCAAGGGCGTCGGAAGCGGCTCCTGCCCCGACCGTGACGCGGGACCCACGGCAGAGCAAACACACTCGTGGTGAGGGCACGGGAGGCCTTCTGACAGCAGCGCCGCTTCCCTCAGCCGGGCGCCCGCCCTCAGTCGAACCCACCGGAGCCCGCGTTCGGAGTGCACCGAGCTGAACACCCGGCTCTCGGCGAGGTCGTGACGGCGACGCCGGCCTGCAGGCCAAACTCTCTGGGGGCGCCCTGAGCTGGGAGGCTCGCCCGAAACGGAAGGGGGAAGCGCCGAGCCCCTGCCACGGCATTGCTTCAGGACGACGCATTGGCCCAGCAAGCCCCACTCTGTCCCGGGAAGAGAGAAGCGGCTCTGGCACCTAGAAGCACGGGGCAAGGCACCCAACCCTCAGCTCTTGGATCGCGCTTCCCGGAGGGGGCCCTTTCACCTCGCCATTCCCCGAACGCACAACGCCTTCTCTCAGACGCGGAGGAAGACGTGCACACGCTGCCGCCTTGGGCCTCCACTCCAGGGACCTGCGGGTGCCGCCAGCACCTCCGGGGCGACAGCGGGCTGCGCGGTGTCAAGGTCGACACACGCCCGGGCCTGGCAACCGAAGGAGACAGCTCCTCCCTGGGTTCCGTGCAACACGGTGCTGCCGGGAAAACGTCCGCCCAGGGAAAGATGAGTGCGAACAGAGAAGCGGGGAGGAGAGATGAAGGGCGCGCTTCGTGAGGCACGAGGGTCCGGGCTGTGGGGCCGGCCTCTCCCGGGCCGGCGCCTCACGTCCTACACGGGGAAGCCGTTGGCTGGCTCGCCGGGGGTTGGACCCGCTGAGGTCCAGGCCCCCGACCTCCCTGTGCGAAACAAGGCAGGGTGGAATGCCATCCCCGTCCACGTCCACACACACGTCGCTCCACGGAGAAGGAGGCCTTCTCAACGCTTAGCCCGGAAACCTCGAGTGAGCACCGCAGCCTTACCTCCGCGAAGCAAGCCTGAAGCCGAGCTCCCTTCCGCGAGCAGGCCTCTTTCGCCCAGAGAGAAAGCTTGGCCGCGGCGGGGGTGGCGGAAGCCTCAGGGAGGCTGCGTGCCGGGCCTCAGGTCGGGGGCCGTCCTAGAAGGAGGCCCCCGACCTGGGCCTCAGCGAAGCCCTTCGCAAGGGCGTCGGAAGCGGCTCCTGCCCCGACCGTGACGCGGGACCCACGGCAGAGCAAACACACTCGTGGTGAGGGCACGGGAGGCCTTCTGACAGCAGCGCCGCTTCCCTCAGCCGGGCGCCCGCCCTCAGTCGAACCCACCGGAGCCCGCGTTCGGAGTGCACCGAGCTGAACACCCGGCTCTCGGCGAGGTCGTGACGGCGACGCCGGCCTGCAGGCCAAACTCTCTGGGGGCGCCCTGAGCTGGGAGGCTCGCCCGAAACGGAAGGGGGAAGCGCCGAGCCCCTGCCACGGGATTGCTTCAGGACGACGCATTGGCCCAGCAAGCCCCACTCTGTCCCGGGAAGAGAGAAGCGGCTCTGGCACCTCGAAGCACGGGGCAAGGCACCCAACCCTCAGCTCTTGGATGGCGCTTCCCGGAGGGGGCCCTTTCACCTCGCCATTCCCCGAACGCACAACGCCTTCTCTCAGACGCGGAGGAAGACGTGCACACGCTGCCGCCTTGGGCCTCCACTCCAGGGACCTGCGGGTGCCGCCAGCACCTCCGGGGCGACAGCGGGCTGCGCGGTGTCAAGGTCGACACACGCCCGGGCCTGGCAACCGAAGGAGACAGCTCCTCCCTGGGTTCCGTGCAACACGGTGCTGCCGGGAAAACGTCCGCCCAGGGAAAGATGAGTGCGAACAGAGAAGCGGGGAGGAGAGATGAAGGGCGCGCTTCGTGAGGCACGAGAGTCCGGGCTGTGGGGCCGGCCTCTCCCGGGCCGGCGCCTCACGTCCTACACGGGGAAGCCGTTGGCTGGCTCGCCGGGGGTTGGACCCGCTGAGGTCCAGGCCCCCGACCTCCCTGTGCGAAACAAGGCAGGGTGGAATGCCATCCCCGTCCACGTCCACACACACGTCGCTCCACGGAGAAGGAGGCCTTCTCAACGCTTAGCCCGGAAACCTCGAGTGAGCACCACAGCCTTACCTCCGCGAAGCAAGCCTGAAGCCGAGCTCCCTTCCGCGAGCAGGCCTCTTTCGCCCAGAGAGAAAGCTTGGCCGCGGCGGGGGTGGCGGAAGCCTCAGGGAGGCTGCGTGCCGGGCCTCAGGTCGGGGGCCGTCCTAGAAGGAGGCCCCCGACCTGGGCCTCAGCGAAGCCCTTCGCAAGGGCGTCGGAAGCGGCTCCTGCCCCGCCCGTGACGCGGGACCCACGGCAGAGCAAACACACTCGTGGTGAGGGCACGGGAGGCCTTCTGACAGCAGCGCCGCTTCCCTCAGCCGGGCGCCCGCCCTCAGTCGAACCCACCGGAGCCCGCGTTCGGAGTGCACCGAGCTGAACACCCGGCTCTCGGCGAGGTCGTGACGGCGACGCCGGCCTGCAGGCCAAACTCTCTGGGGGCGCCCTGAGCTGGGAGGCTCGCCCGAAACGGAAGGGGGAAGCGCCGAGCCCCTGCCACGGCATTGCTTCAGGACGACGCATTGGCCCAGCAAGCCCCACTCTGTCCCGGGAAGAGAGAAGCGGCTCTGGCACCTAGAAGCACGGGGCAAGGCACCCAACCCTCAGCTCTTGGATCGCGCTTCCCGGAGGGGGCCCTTTCACCTCGCCATTCCCCGAACGCACAACGCCTTCTCTCAGACGCGGAGGAAGACGTGCACACGCTGCCGCCTTGGGCCTCCACTCCAGGGACCTGCGGGTGCCGCCAGCACCTCCGGGGCGACAGCGGGCTGCGCGGTGTCAAGGTCGACACACGCCCGGGCCTGGCAACTGAAGGAGACAGCTCCTCCCTGGGTTCCGTGCAACACGGTGCTGCCGGGAAAACGTCCGCCCAGGGAAAGATGAGTGCGAACAGAGAAGCGGGGAGGAGAGATGAAGGGCGCGCTTCGTGAGGCACGAGGGTCCGGGCTGTGGGGCCGGCCTCTCCCGGGCCGGCGCCTCACGTCCTACACGGGGAAGCCGTTGGCTGGCTCGCCGGGGGTTGGACCCGCTGAGGTCCAGGCCCCCGACCTCCCTGTGCGAAACAAGGCAGGGTGGAATGCCATCCCCGTCCACGTCCACACACACGTCGCTCCACGGAGAAGGAGGCCTTCTCAACGCTTAGCCCGGAAACCTCGAGTGAGCACCGCAGCCTTACCTCCGCGAAGCAAGCCTGAAGCCGAGCTCCCTTCCGCGAGCAGGCCTCTTTCGCCCAGAGAGAAAGCTTGGCCGCGGCGGGGGTGGCGGAAGCCTCAGGGAGGCTGCGTGCCGGGCCTCAGGTCGGGGGCCGTCCTAGAAGGAGGCCCCCGACCTGGGCCTCAGCGAAGCCCTTCGCAAGGGCGTCGGAAGCGGCTCCTGCCCCGCCCGTGACGCGGGACCCACGGCAGAGCAAACACACTCGTGGTGAGGGCACGGGAGGCCTTCTGACAGCAGCGCCGCTTCCCTCAGCCGGGCGCCCGCCCTCAGTCGAACCCACCGGAGCCCGCGTTCGGAGTGCACCGAGCTGAACACCCGGCTCTCGGCGAGGTCGTGACGGCGACGCCGGCCTGCAGGCCAAACTCTCTGGGGGCGCCCTGAGCTGGGAGGCTCGCCCGAAACGGAAGGGGGAAGCGCCGAGCCCCTGCCACGGCATTGCTTCAGGACGACGCATTGGCCCAGCAAGCCCCACTCTGTCCCGGGAAAGAGAAGCGGCTCTGGCACCTAGAAGCACGGGGCAAGGCACCCAACCCTCAGCTCTTGGATCGCGCTTCCCGGAGGGGGCCCTTTCACCTCGCCATTCCCCGAACGCACAACGCCTTCTCTCAGACGCGGAGGAAGACGTGCACACGCTGCCGCCTTGGGCCTCCACTCCAGGGACCTGCGGGTGCCGCCAGCACCTCCGGGGCGACAGCGGGCTGCGCGGTGTCAAGGTCGACACACGCCCGGGCCTGGCAACCGAAGGAGACAGCTCCTCCCTGGGTTCCGTGCAACACGGTGCTGCCGGGAAAACGTCCGCCCAGGGAAAGATGAGTGCGAACAGAGAAGCGGGGAGGAGAGATGAAGGGCGCGCTTCGTGAGGCACGAGGGTCCGGGCTGTGGGGCCGGCCTCTCCCGGGCCGGCGCCTCACGTCCTACACGGGGAAGCCGTTGGCTGGCTCGCCGGGGGTTGGACCCGCTGAGGTCCAGGCCCCCGACCTCCCTGTGCGAAACAAGGCAGGGTGGAATGCCATCCCCGTCCACGTCCACACACACGTCGCTCCACGGAGAAGGAGGCCTTCTCAACGCTTAGCCCGGAAACCTCGAGTGAGCACCGCAGCCTTACCTCCGCGAAGCAAGCCTGAAGCCGAGCTCCCTTCCGCGAGCAGGCCTCTTTCGCCCAGAGAGAAAGCTTGGCCGCGGCGGGGGTGGCGGAAGCCTCAGGGAGGCTGCGTGCCGGGCCTCAGGTCGGGGGCCGTCCTAGAAGGAGGCCCCCGACCTGGGCCTCAGCGAAGCCCTTCGCAAGGGCGTCGGAAGCGGCTCCTGCCCCGCCCGTGACGCGGGACCCACGGCAGAGCAAACACACTCGTGGTGAGGGCACGGGAGGCCTTCTGACAGCAGCGCCGCTTCCCTCAGCCGGGCGCCCGCCCTCAGTCGAACCCACCGGAGCCCGCGTTCGGAGTGCACCGAGCTGAACACCCGGCTCTCGGCGAGGTCGTGACGGCGACGCCGGCCTGCAGGCCAAACTCTCTGGGGGCGCCCTGAGCTGGGAGGCTCGCCCGAAACGGAAGGGGGAAGCGCCGAGCCCCTGCCACGGCATTGCTTCAGGACGACGCATTGGCCCAGCAAGCCCCACTCTGTCCCGGGAAGAGAGAAGCGGCTCTGGCACCTAGAAGCACGGGGCAAGGCACCCAACCGTCAGCTCTTGGATGGCGCTTCCCGGAGGGGGCCCTTTCACCTCGCCATTCCCCGAACGCACAACGCCTTCTCTCAGACGCGGAGGAAGACGTGCACACGCTGCCGCCTTGGGCCTCCACTCCAGGGACCTGCGGGTGCCGCCAGCACCTCCGGGGCGACAGCGGGCTGCGCGGTGTCAAGGTCGACACACGCCCGGGCCTGGCAACCGAAGGAGACAGCTCCTCCCTGGGTTCCGTGCAACACGGTGCTGCCGGGAAAACGTCCGCCCAGGGAAAGATGAGTGCGAACAGAGAAGCGGGGAGGAGAGATGAAGGGCGCGCTTCGTGAGGCACGAGGGTCCGGGCTGTGGGGCCGGCCTCTCCCGGGCCGGCGCCTCACGTCCTACACGGGGAAGCCGTTGGCTGGCTCGCCGGGGGTTGGACCCGCTGAGGTCCAGGCCCCCGACCTCCCTGTGCGAAACAAGGCAGGGTGGAATGCCATCCCCGTCCACGTCCACACACACGTCGCTCCACGGAGGAGGCCTTCTCAACGCTTAGCCCGGAAACCTCGAGTGAGCACCGCAGCCTTACCTCCGCGAAGCAAGCCTGAAGCCGAGCTCCCTTCCGCGAGCAGGCCTCTTTCGCCCAGAGAGAAAGCTTGGCCGCGGCGGGGGTGGCGGAAGCCTCAGGGAGGCTGCGTGCCGGGCCTCAGGTCGGGGGCCGTCCTAGAAGGAGGCCCCCGACCTGGGCCTCAGCGAAGCCCTTCGCAAGGGCGTCGGAAGCGGCTCCTGCCCCGCCCGTGACGCGGGACCCACGGCAGAGCAAACACACTCGTGGTGAGGGCACGGGAGGCCTTCTGACAGCAGCGCCGCTTCCCTCAGCCGGGCGCCCGCCCTCAGTCGAACCCACCGGAGCCCGCGTTCGGAGTGCACCGAGCTGAACACCCGGCTCTCGGCGAGGTCGTGACGGCGACGCCGGCCTGCAGGCCAAACTCTCTGGGGGCGCCCTGAGCTGGGAGGCTCGCCCGAAACGGAAGGGGGAAGCGCCGAGCCCCTGCCACGGGATTGCTTCAGGACGACGCATTGGCCCAGCAAGCCCCACTCTGTCCCGGGAAGAGAGAAGCGGCTCTGGCACCTCGAAGCACGGGGCAAGGCACCCAACCCTCAGCTCTTGGATGGCGCTTCCCGGAGGGGGCCCTTTCACCTCGCCATTCCCCGAACGCACAACGCCTTCTCTCAGACGCGGAGGAAGACGTGCACACGCTGCCGCCTTGGGCCTCCACTCCAGGGACCTGCGGGTGCCGCCAGCACCTCCGGGGCGACAGCGGGCTGCGCGGTGTCAAGGTCGACACACGCCCGGGCCTGGCAACCGAAGGAGACAGCTCCTCCCTGGGTTCCGTGCAACACGGTGCTGCCGGGAAAACGTCCGCCCAGGGAAAGATGAGTGCGAACAGAGAAGCGGGGAGGAGAGATGAAGGGCGCGCTTCGTGAGGCACGAGGGTCCGGGCTGTGGGGCCGGCCTCTCCCGGGCCGGCGCCTCACGTCCTACACGGGGAAGCCGTTGGCTGGCTCGCCGGGGGTTGGACCCGCTGAGGTCCAGGCCCCCGACCTCCCTGTGCGAAACAAGGCAGGGTGGAATGCCATCCCCGTCCACGTCCACACACACGTCGCTCCACGGAGAAGGAGGCCTTCTCAACGCTTAGCCCGGAAACCTCGAGTGAGCACCACAGCCTTACCTCCGCGAAGCAAGCCTGAAGCCGAGCTCCCTTCCGCGAGCAGGCCTCTTTCGCCCAGAGAGAAAGCTTGGCCGCGGCGGGGGTGGCGGAAGCCTCAGGGAGGCTGCGTGCCGGGCCTCAGGTCGGGGGCCGTCCTAGAAGGAGGCCCCCGACCTGGGCCTCAGCGAAGCCCTTCGCAAGGGCGTCGGAAGCGGCTCCTGCCCCGCCCGTGACGCGGGACCCAGGGCAGAGCAAACACACTCGTGGTGAGGGCACGGGAGGCCTTCTGACAGCAGCGCCGCTTCCCTCAGCCGGGCGCCCGCCCTCAGTCGAACCCACCGGAGCCCGCGTTCGGAGTGCACCGAGCTGAACACCCGGCTCTCGGCGAGGTCGTGACGGCGACGCCGGCCTGCAGGCCAAACTCTCTGGGGGCGCCCTGAGCTGGGAGGCTCGCCCGAAACGGAAGGGGGAAGCGCCGAGCCCCTGCCACGGCATTGCTTCAGGACGACGCATTGGCCCAGCAAGCCCCACTCTGTCCCGGGAAGAGAGAAGCGGCTCTGGCACCTAGAAGCACGGGGCAAGGCACCCAACCCTCAGCTCTTGGATCGCGCTTCCCGGAGGGGGCCCTTTCACCTCGCCATTCCCCGAACGCACAACGCCTTCTCTCAGACGCGGAGGAAGACGTGCACACGCTGCCGCCTTGGGCCTCCACTCCAGGGACCTGCGGGTGCCGCCAGCACCTCCGGGGCGACAGCGGGCTGCGCGGTGTCAAGGTCGACACACGCCCGGGCCTGGCAACTGAAGGAGACAGCTCCTCCCTGGGTTCCGTGCAACACGGTGCTGCCGGGAAAACGTCCGCCCAGGGAAAGATGAGTGCGAACAGAGAAGCGGGGAGGAGAGATGAAGGGCGCGCTTCGTGAGGCACGAGGGTCCGGGCTGTGGGGCCGGCCTCTCCCGGGCCGGCGCCTCACGTCCTACACGGGGAAGCCGTTGGCTGGCTCGCCGGGGGTTGGACCCGCTGAGGTCCAGGCCCCCGACCTCCCTGTGCGAAACAAGGCAGGGTGGAATGCCATCCCCGTCCACGTCCACACACACGTCGCTCCACGGAGAAGGAGGCCTTCTCAACGCTTAGCCCGGAAACCTCGAGTGAGCACCGCAGCCTTACCTCCGCGAAGCAAGCCTGAAGCCGAGCTCCCTTCCGCGAGCAGGCCTCTTTCGCCCAGAGAGAAAGCTTGGCCGCGGCGGGGGTGGCGGAAGCCTCAGGGAGGCTGCGTGCCGGGCCTCAGGTCGGGGGCCGTCCTAGAAGGAGGCCCCCGACCTGGGCCTCAGCGAAGCCCTTCGCAAGGGCGTCGGAAGCGGCTCCTGCCCCGCCCGTGACGCGGGACCCAGGGCAGAGCAAACACACTCGTGGTGAGGGCACGGGAGGCCTTCTGACAGCAGCGCCGCTTCCCTCAGCCGGGCGCCCGCCCTCAGTCGAACCCACCGGAGCCCGCGTTCGGAGTGCACCGAGCTGAACACCCGGCTCTCGGCGAGGTCGTGACGGCGACGCCGGCCTGCAGGCCAAACTCTCTGGGGGCGCCCTGAGCTGGGAGGCTCGCCCGAAACGGAAGGGGGAAGCGCCGAGCCCCTGCCACGGCATTGCTTCAGGACGACGCATTGGCCCAGCAAGCCCCACTCTGTCCCGGGAAGAGAGAAGCGGCTCTGGCACCTAGAAGCACGGGGCAAGGCACCCAACCGTCAGCTCTTGGATGGCGCTTCCCGGAGGGGGCCCTTTCACCTCGCCATTCCCCGAACGCACAACGCCTTCTCTCAGACGCGGAGGAAGACGTGCACACGCTGCCGCCTTGGGCCTCCAC
The DNA here is from genome assembly GCF_963455335.1 of Martes martes. Classification (NCBI taxonomy): domain Eukaryota; kingdom Metazoa; phylum Chordata; class Mammalia; order Carnivora; family Mustelidae; genus Martes; species Martes martes. Next base: position 188,289 of record NW_027666255.1, read on the forward strand.
TCCAGGGACCTGCGGGTGCCGCCAGCACCTCCGGGGCGACAGCGGGCTGCGCGGTGTCAAGGTCGACACACGCCCGGGCCTGGCAACCGAAGGAGACAGCTCCTCCCTGGGTTCCGTGCAACACGGTGCTGCCGGGAAAACGTCCGCCCAGGGAAAGATGAGTGCGAACAGAGAAGCGGGGAGGAGAGATGAAGGGCGCGCTTCGTGAGGCACGAGGGTCCGGGCTGTGGGGCCGGCCTCTCCCGGGCCGGCGCCTCACGTCCTACACGGGGAAGCCGTTGGCTGGCTCGCCGGGGGTTGGACCCGCTGAGGTCCAGGCCCCCGACCTCCCTGTGCGAAACAAGGCAGGGTGGAATGCCATCCCCGTCCACGTCCACACACACGTCGCTCCACGGAGAAGGAGGCCTTCTCAACGCTTAGCCCGGAAACCTCGAGTGAGCACCGCAGCCTTACCTCCGCGAAGCAAGCCTGAAGCCGAGCTCCCTTCCGCGAGCAGGCCTCTTTCGCCCAGAGAGAAAGCTTGGCCGCGGCGGGGGTGGCGGAAGCCTCAGGGAGGCTGCGTGCCGGGCCTCAGGTCGGGGGCCGTCCTAGAAGGAGGCCCCCGACCTGGGCCTCAGCGAAGCCCTTCGCAAGGGCGTCGGAAGCGGCTCCTGCCCCGACCGTGACGCGGGACCCACGGCAGAGCAAACACACTCGTGGTGAGGGCACGGGAGGCCTTCTGACAGCAGCGCCGCTTCCCTCAGCCGGGCGCCCGCCCTCAGTCGAACCCACCGGAGCCCGCGTTCAGAGTGCACCGAGCTGAACACCCGGCTCTCGGCGAGGTCGTGACGGCGACGCCGGCCTGCAGGCCAAACTCTCTGGGGGCGCCCTGAGCTGGGAGGCTCGCCCGAAACGGAAGGGGGAAGCGCCGAGCCCCTGCCACGGCATTGCTTCAGGACGACGCATTGGCCCAGCAAGCCCCACTCTGTCCCGGGAAGAGAGAAGCGGCTCTGGCACCTAGAAGCACGGGGCAAGGCACCCAACCCTCAGCTCTTGGATCGCGCTTCCCGGAGGGGGCCCTTTCACCTCGCCATTCCCCGAACGCACAACGCCTTCTCTCAGACGCGGAGGAAGACGTGCACACGCTGCCGCCTTGGGCCTCCACTCCAGGGACCTGCGGGTGCCGCCAGCACCTCCGGGGCGACAGCGGGCTGCGCGGTGTCAAGGTCGACACACGCCCGGGCCTGGCAACTGAAGGAGACAGCTCCTCCCTGGGTTCCGTGCAACACGGTGCTGCCGGGAAAACGTCCGCCCAGGGAAAGATGAGTGCGAACAGAGAAGCGGGGAGGAGAGATGAAGGGCGCGCTTCGTGAGGCACGAGGGTCCGGGCTGTGGGGCCGGCCTCTCCCGGGCCGGCGCCTCACGTCCTACACGGGGAAGCCGTTGGCTGGCTCGCCGGGGGTTGGACCCGCTGAGGTCCAGGCCCCCGACCTCCCTGTGCGAAACAAGGCAGGGTGGAATGCCATCCCCGTCCACGTCCACACACACGTCGCTCCACGGAGAAGGAGGCCTTCTCAACGCTTAGCCCGGAAACCTCGAGTGAGCACCGCAGCCTTACCTCCGCGAAGCAAGCCTGAAGCCGAGCTCCCTTCCGCGAGCAGGCCTCTTTCGCCCAGAGAGAAAGCTTGGCCGCGGCGGGGGTGGCGGAAGCCTCAGGGAGGCTGCGTGCCGGGCCTCAGGTCGGGGGCCGTCCTAGAAGGAGGCCCCCGACCTGGGCCTCAGCGAAGCCCTTCGCAAGGGCGTCGGAAGCGGCTCCTGCCCCGCCCGTGACGCGGGACCCAGGGCAGAGCAAACACACTCGTGGTGAGGGCACGGGAGGCCTTCTGACAGCAGCGCCGCTTCCCTCAGCCGGGCGCCCGCCCTCAGTCGAACCCACCGGAGCCCGCGTTCGGAGTGCACCGAGCTGAACACCCGGCTCTCGGCGAGGTCGTGACGGCGACGCCGGCCTGCAGGCCAAACTCTCTGGGGGCGCCCTGAGCTGGGAGGCTCGCCCGAAACGGAAGGGGGAAGCGCCGAGCCCCTGCCACGGCATTGCTTCAGGACGACGCATTGGCCCAGCAAGCCCCACTCTGTCCCGGGAAGAGAGAAGCGGCTCTGGCACCTAGAAGCACGGGGCAAGGCACCCAACCGTCAGCTCTTGGATGGCGCTTCCCGGAGGGGGCCCTTTCACCTCGCCATTCCCCGAACGCACAACGCCTTCTCTCAGACGCGGAGGAAGACGTGCACACGCTGCCGCCTTGGGCCTCCACTCCAGGGACCTGCGGGTGCCGCCAGCACCTCCGGGGCGACAGCGGGCTGCGCGGTGTCAAGGTCGACACACGCCCGGGCCTGGCAACCGAAGGAGACAGCTCCTCCCTGGGTTCCGTGCAACACGGTGCTGCCGGGAAAACGTCCGCCCAGGGAAAGATGAGTGCGAACAGAGAAGCGGGGAGGAGAGATGAAGGGCGCGCTTCGTGAGGCACGAGGGTCCGGGCTGTGGGGCCGGCCTCTCCCGGGCCGGCGCCTCACGTCCTACACGGGGAAGCCGTTGGCTGGCTCGCCGGGGGTTGGACCCGCTGAGGTCCAGGCCCCCGACCTCCCTGTGCGAAACAAGGCAGGGTGGAATGCCATCCCCGTCCACGTCCACACACACGTCGCTCCACGGAGAAGGAGGCCTTCTCAACGCTTAGCCCGGAAACCTCGAGTGAGCACCGCAGCCTTACCTCCGCGAAGCAAGCCTGAAGCCGAGCTCCCTTCCGCGAGCAGGCCTCTTTCGCCCAGAGAGAAAGCTTGGCCGCGGCGGGGGTGGCGGAAGCCTCAGGGAGGCTGCGTGCCGGGCCTCAGGTCGGGGGCCGTCCTAGAAGGAGGCCCCCGACCTGGGCCTCAGCGAAGCCCTTCGCAAGGGCGTCGGAAGCGGCTCCTGCCCCGACCGTGACGCGGGACCCACGGCAGAGCAAACACACTCGTGGTGAGGGCACGGGAGGCCTTCTGACAGCAGCGCCGCTTCCCTCAGCCGGGCGCCCGCCCTCAGTCGAACCCACCGGAGCCCGCGTTCGGAGTGCACCGAGCTGAACACCCGGCTCTCGGCGAGGTCGTGACGGCGACGCCGGCCTGCAGGCCAAACTCTCTGGGGGCGCCCTGAGCTGGGAGGCTCGCCCGAAACGGAAGGGGGAAGCGCCGAGCCCCTGCCACGGGATTGCTTCAGGACGACGCATTGGCCCAGCAAGCCCCACTCTGTCCCGGGAAGAGAGAAGCGGCTCTGGCACCTCGAAGCACGGGGCAAGGCACCCAACCCTCAGCTCTTGGATGGCGCTTCCCGGAGGGGGCCCTTTCACCTCGCCATTCCCCGAACGCACAACGCCTTCTCTCAGACGCGGAGGAAGACGTGCACACGCTGCCGCCTTGGGCCTCCACTCCAGGGACCTGCGGGTGCCGCCAGCACCTCCGGGGCGACAGCGGGCTGCGCGGTGTCAAGGTCGACACACGCCCGGGCCTGGCAACCGAAGGAGACAGCTCCTCCCTGGGTTCCGTGCAACACGGTGCTGCCGGGAAAACGTCCGCCCAGGGAAAGATGAGTGCGAACAGAGAAGCGGGGAGGAGAGATGAAGGGCGCGCTTCGTGAGGCACGAGAGTCCGGGCTGTGGGGCCGGCCTCTCCCGGGCCGGCGCCTCACGTCCTACACGGGGAAGCCGTTGGCTGGCTCGCCGGGGGTTGGACCCGCTGAGGTCCAGGCCCCCGACCTCCCTGTGCGAAACAAGGCAGGGTGGAATGCCATCCCCGTCCACGTCCACACACACGTCGCTCCACGGAGAAGGAGGCCTTCTCAACGCTTAGCCCGGAAACCTCGAGTGAGCACCACAGCCTTACCTCCGCGAAGCAAGCCTGAAGCCGAGCTCCCTTCCGCGAGCAGGCCTCTTTCGCCCAGAGAGAAAGCTTGGCCGCGGCGGGGGTGGCGGAAGCCTCAGGGAGGCTGCGTGCCGGGCCTCAGGTCGGGGGCCGTCCTAGAAGGAGGCCCCCGACCTGGGCCTCAGCGAAGCCCTTCGCAAGGGCGTCGGAAGCGGCTCCTGCCCCGACCGTGACGCGGGACCCACGGCAGAGCAAACACACTCGTGGTGAGGGCACGGGAGGCCTTCTGACAGCAGCGCCGCTTCCCTCAGCCGGGCGCCCGCCCTCAGTCGAACCCACCGGAGCCCGCGTTCGGAGTGCACCGAGCTGAACACCCGGCTCTCGGCGAGGTCGTGACGGCGACGCCGGCCTGCAGGCCAAACTCTCTGGGGGCGCCCTGAGCTGGGAGGCTCGCCCGAAACGGAAGGGGGAAGCGCCGAGCCCCTGCCACGGGATTGCTTCAGGACGACGCATTGGCCCAGCAAGCCCCACTCTGTCCCGGGAAGAGAGAAGCGGCTCTGGCACCTCGAAGCACGGGGCAAGGCACCCAACCCTCAGCTCTTGGATGGCGCTTCCCGGAGGGGGCCCTTTCACCTCGCCATTCCCCGAACGCACAACGCCTTCTCTCAGACGCGGAGGAAGACGTGCACACGCTGCCGCCTTGGGCCTCCACTCCAGGGACCTGCGGGTGCCGCCAGCACCTCCGGGGCGACAGCGGGCTGCGCGGTGTCAAGGTCGACACACGCCCGGGCCTGGCAACCGAAGGAGACAGCTCCTCCCTGGGTTCCGTGCAACACGGTGCTGCCGGGAAAACGTCCGCCCAGGGAAAGATGAGTGCGAACAGAGAAGCGGGGAGGAGAGATGAAGGGCGCGCTTCGTGAGGCACGAGGGTCCGGGCTGTGGGGCCGGCCTCTCCCGGGCCGGCGCCTCACGTCCTACACGGGGAAGCCGTTGGCTGGCTCGCCGGGGGTTGGACCCGCTGAGGTCCAGGCCCCCGACCTCCCTGTGCGAAACAAGGCAGGGTGGAATGCCATCCCCGTCCACGTCCACACACACGTCGCTCCACGGAGAAGGAGGCCTTCTCAACGCTTAGCCCGGAAACCTCGAGTGAGCACCACAGCCTTACCTCCGCGAAGCAAGCCTGAAGCCGAGCTCCCTTCCGCGAGCAGGCCTCTTTCGCCCAGAGAGAAAGCTTGGCCGCGGCGGGGGTGGCGGAAGCCTCAGGGAGGCTGCGTGCCGGGCCTCAGGTCGGGGGCCGTCCTAGAAGGAGGCCCCCGACCTGGGCCTCAGCGAAGCCCTTCGCAAGGGCGTCGGAAGCGGCTCCTGCCCCGACCGTGACGCGGGACCCACGGCAGAGCAAACACACTCGTGGTGAGGGCACGGGAGGCCTTCTGACAGCAGCGCCGCTTCCCTCAGCCGGGCGCCCGCCCTCAGTCGAACCCACCGGAGCCCGCGTTCGGAGTGCACCGAGCTGAACACCCGGCTCTCGGCGAGGTCGTGACGGCGACGCCGGCCTGCAGGCCAAACTCTCTGGGGGCGCCCTGAGCTGGGAGGCTCGCCCGAAACGGAAGGGGGAAGCGCCGAGCCCCTGCCACGGGATTGCTTCAGGACGACGCATTGGCCCAGCAAGCCCCACTCTGTCCCGGGAAGAGAGAAGCGGCTCTGGCACCTAGAAGCACGGGGCAAGGCACCCAACCCTCAGCTCTTGGATGGCGCTTCCCGGAGGGGGCCCTTTCACCTCGCCATTCCCCGAACGCACAACGCCTTCTCTCAGACGCGGAGGAAGACGTGCACACGCTGCCGCCTTGGGCCTCCACTCCAGGGACCTGCGGGTGCCGCCAGCACCTCCGGGGCGACAGCGGGCTGCGCGGTGTCAAGGTCGACACACGCCCGGGCCTGGCAACCGAAGGAGACAGCTCCTCCCTGGGTTCCGTGCAACACGGTGCTGCCGGGAAAACGTCCGCCCAGGGAAAGATGAGTGCGAACAGAGAAGCGGGGAGGAGAGATGAAGGGCGCGCTTCGTGAGGCACGAGGGTCCGGGCTGTGGGGCCGGCCTCTCCCGGGCCGGCGCCTCACGTCCTACACGGGGAAGCCGTTGGCTGGCTCGCCGGGGGTTGGACCCGCTGAGGTCCAGGCCCCCGACCTCCCTGTGCGAAACAAGGCAGGGTGGAATGCCATCCCCGTCCACGTCCACACACACGTCGCTCCACGGAGAAGGAGGCCTTCTCAACGCTTAGCCCGGAAACCTCGAGTGAGCACCACAGCCTTACCTCCGCGAAGCAAGCCTGAAGCCGAGCTCCCTTCCGCGAGCAGGCCTCTTTCGCCCAGAGAGAAAGCTTGGCCGCGGCGGGGGTGGCGGAAGCCTCAGGGAGGCTGCGTGCCGGGCCTCAGGTCGGGGGCCGTCCTAGAAGGAGGCCCCCGACCTGGGCCTCAGCGAAGCCCTTCGCAAGGGCGTCGGAAGCGGCTCCTGCCCCGACCGTGACGCGGGACCCACGGCAGAGCAAACACACTCGTGGTGAGGGCACGGGAGGCCTTCTGACAGCAGCGCCGCTTCCCTCAGCCGGGCGCCCGCCCTCAGTCGAACCCACCGGAGCCCGCGTTCGGAGTGCACCGAGCTGAACACCCGGCTCTCGGCGAGGTCGTGACGGCGACGCCGGCCTGCAGGCCAAACTCTCTGGGGGCGCCCTGAGCTGGGAGGCTCGCCCGAAACGGAAGGGGGAAGCGCCGAGCCCCTGCCACGGGATTGCTTCAGGACGACGCATTGGCCCAGCAAGCCCCACTCTGTCCCGGGAAGAGAGAAGCGGCTCTGGCACCTAGAAGCACGGGGCAAGGCACCCAACCCTCAGCTCTTGGATCGCGCTTCCCGGAGGGGGCCCTTTCACCTCGCCATTCCCCGAACGCACAACGCCTTCTCTCAGACGCGGAGGAAGACGTGCACACGCTGCCGCCTTGGGCCTCCACTCCAGGGACCTGCGGGTGCCGCCAGCACCTCCGGGGCGACAGCGGGCTGCGCGGTGTCAAGGTCGACACACGCCCGGGCCTGGCAACCGAAGGAGACAGCTCCTCCCTGGGTTCCGTGCAACACGGTGCTGCCGGGAAAACGTCCGCCCAGGGAAAGATGAGTGCGAACAGAGAAGCGGGGAGGAGAGATGAAGGGCGCGCTTCGTGAGGCACGAGGGTCCGGGCTGTGGGGCCGGCCTCTCCCGGGCCGGCGCCTCACGTCCTACACGGGGAAGCCGTTGGCTGGCTCGCCGGGGGTTGGACCCGCTGAGGTCCAGGCCCCCGACCTCCCTGTGCGAAACAAGGCAGGGTGGAATGCCATCCCCGTCCACGTCCACACACACGTCGCTCCACGGAGAAGGAGGCCTTCTCAACGCTTAGCCCGGAAACCTCGAGTGAGCACCACAGCCTTACCTCCGCGAAGCAAGCCTGAAGCCGAGCTCCCTTCCGCGAGCAGGCCTCTTTCGCCCAGAGAGAAAGCTTGGCCGCGGCGGGGGTGGCGGAAGCCTCAGGGAGGCTGCGTGCCGGGCCTCAGGTCGGGGGCCGTCCTAGAAGGAGGCCCCCGACCTGGGCCTCAGCGAAGCCCTTCGCAAGGGCGTCGGAAGCGGCTCCTGCCCCGACCGTGACGCGGGACCCACGGCAGAGCAAACACACTCGTGGTGAGGGCACGGGAGGCCTTCTGACAGCAGCGCCGCTTCCCTCAGCCGGGCGCCCGCCCTCAGTCGAACCCACCGGAGCCCGCGTTCGGAGTGCACCGAGCTGAACACCCGGCTCTCGGCGAGGTCGTGACGGCGACGCCGGCCTGCAGGCCAAACTCTCTGGGGGCGCCCTGAGCTGGGAGGCTCGCCCGAAACGGAAGGGGGAAGCGCCGAGCCCCTGCCACGGCATTGCTTCAGGACGACGCATTGGCCCAGCAAGCCCCACTCTGTCCCGGGAAGAGAGAAGCGGCTCTGGCACCTAGAAGCACGGGGCAAGGCACCCAACCCTCAGCTCTTGGATCGCGCTTCCCGGAGGGGGCCCTTTCACCTCGCCATTCCCCGAACGCACAACGCCTTCTCTCAGACGCGGAGGAAGACGTGCACACGCTGCCGCCTTGGGCCTCCACTCCAGGGACCTGCGGGTGCCGCCAGCACCTCCGGGGCGACAGCGGGCTGCGCGGTGTCAAGGTCGACACACGCCCGGGCCTGGCAACCGAAGGAGACAGCTCCTCCCTGGGTTCCGTGCAACACGGTGCTGCCGGGAAAACGTCCGCCCAGGGAAAGATGAGTGCGAACAGAGAAGCGGGGAGGAGAGATGAAGGGCGCGCTTCGTGAGGCACGAGGGTCCGGGCTGTGGGGCCGGCCTCTCCCGGGCCGGCGCCTCACGTCCTACACGGGGAAGCCGTTGGCTGGCTCGCCGGGGGTTGGACCCGCTGAGGTCCAGGCCCCCGACCTCCCTGTGCGAAACAAGGCAGGGTGGAATGCCATCCCCGTCCACGTCCACACACACGTCGCTCCACGGAGAAGGAGGCCTTCTCAACGCTTAGCCCGGAAACCTCGAGTGAGCACCACAGCCTTACCTCCGCGAAGCAAGCCTGAAGCCGAGCTCCCTTCCGCGAGCAGGCCTCTTTCGCCCAGAGAGAAAGCTTGGCCGCGGCGGGGGTGGCGGAAGCCTCAGGGAGGCTGCGTGCCGGGCCTCAGGTCGGGGGCCGTCCTAGAAGGAGGCCCCCGACCTGGGCCTCAGCGAAGCCCTTCGCAAGGGCGTCGGAAGCGGCTCCTGCCCCGACCGTGACGCGGGACCCACGGCAGAGCAAACACACTCGTGGTGAGGGCACGGGAGGCCTTCTGACAGCAGCGCCGCTTCCCTCAGCCGGGCGCCCGCCCTCAGTCGAACCCACCGGAGCCCGCGTTCGGAGTGCACCGAGCTGAACACCCGGCTCTCGGCGAGGTCGTGACGGCGACGCCGGCCTGCAGGCCAAACTCTCTGGGGGAGCCCTGAGCTGGGAGGCTCGCCCGAAACGGAAGGGGGAAGCGCCGAGCCCCTGCCACGGGATTGCTTCAGGACGACGCATTGGCCCAGCAAGCCCCACTCTGTCCCGGGAAGAGAGAAGCGGCTCTGGCACCTAGAAGCACGGGGCAAGGCACCCAACCCTCAGCTCTTGGATCGCGCTTCCCGGAGGGGGCCCTTTCACCTCGCCATTCCCCGAACGCACAACGCCTTCTCTCAGACGCGGAGGAAGACGTGCACACGCTGCCGCCTTGGGCCTCCACTCCAGGGACCTGCGGGTGCCGCCAGCACCTCCGGGGCGACAGCGGGCTGCGCGGTGTCAAGGTCGACACACGCCCGGGCCTGGCAACCGAAGGAGACAGCTCCTCCCTGGGTTCCGTGCAACACGGTGCTGCCGGGAAAACGTCCGCCCAGGGAAAGATGAGTGCGAACAGAGAAGCGGGGAGGAGAGATGAAGGGCGCGCTTCGTGAGGCACGAGGGTCCGGGCTGTGGGGCCGGCCTCTCCCGGGCCGGCGCCTCACGTCCTACACGGGGAAGCCGTTGGCTGGCTCGCCGGGGGTTGGACCCGCTGAGGTCCAGGCCCCCGACCTCCCTGTGCGAAACAAGGCAGGGTGGAATGCCATCCCCGTCCACGTCCACACACACGTCGCTCCACGGAGAAGGAGGCCTTCTCAACGCTTAGCCCGGAAACCTCGAGTGAGCACCACAGCCTTACCTCCGCGAAGCAAGCCTGAAGCCGAGCTCCCTTCCGCGAGCAGGCCTCTTTCGCCCAGAGAGAAAGCTTGGCCGCGGCGGGGGTGGCGGAAGCCTCAGGGAGGCTGCGTGCCGGGCCTCAGGTCGGGGGCCGTCCTAGAAGGAGGCCCCCGACCTGGGCCTCAGCGAAGCCCTTCGCAAGGGCGTCGGAAGCGGCTCCTGCCCCGACCGTGACGCGGGACCCACGGCAGAGCAAACACACTCGTGGTGAGGGCACGGGAGGCCTTCTGACAGCAGCGCCGCTTCCCTCAGCCGGGCGCCCGCCCTCAGTCGAACCCACCGGAGCCCGCGTTCGGAGTGCACCGAGCTGAACACCCGGCTCTCGGCGAGGTCGTGACGGCGACGCCGGCCTGCAGGCCAAACTCTCTGGGGGCGCCCTGAGCTGGGAGGCTCGCCCGAAACGGAAGGGGGAAGCGCCGAGCCCCTGCCACGGGATTGCTTCAGGACGACGCATTGGCCCAGCAAGCCCCACTCTGTCCCGGGAAGAGAGAAGCGGCTCTGGCACCTAGAAGCACGGGGCAAGGCACCCAACCCTCAGCTCTTGGATCGCGCTTCCCGGAGGGGGCCCTTTCACCTCGCCATTCCCCGAACGCACAACGCCTTCTCTCAGACGCGGAGGAAGACGTGCACACGCTGCCGCCTTGGGCCTCCACTCCAGGGACCTGCGGGTGCCGCCAGCACCTCCGGGGCGACAGCGGGCTGCGCGGTGTCAAGGTCGACACACGCCCGGGCCTGGCAACCGAAGCAGACAGCTCCTCCCTGGGTTCCGTGCAACACGGTGCTGCCGGGAAAACGTCCGCCCAGGGAAAGATGAGTGCGAACAGAGAAGCGGGGAGGAGAGATGAAGGGCGCGCTTCGTGAGGCACGAGGGTCCGGGCTGTGGGGCCGGCCTCTCCCGGGCCGGCGCCTCACGTCCTACACGGGGAAGCCGTTGGCTGGCTCGCCGGGGGTTGGACCCGCTGAGGTCCAGGCCCCCGACCTCCCTGTGCGAAACAAGGCAGGGTGGAATGCCATCCCCGTCCACGTCCACACACACGTCGCTCCACGGAGAAGGAGGCCTTCTCAACGCTTAGCCCGGAAACCTCGAGTGAGCACCACAGCCTTACCACCGCGAAGCAAGCCTGAAGCCGAGCTCCCTTCCGCGAGCAGGCCTCTTTCGCCCAGAGAGAAAGCTTGGCCGCGGCGGGGGTGGCGGAAGCCTCAGGGAGGCTGCGTGCCGGGCCTCAGGTCGGGGGCCGTCCTAGAAGGAGGCCCCCGACCTGGGCCTCAGCGAAGCCCTTCGCAAGGGCGTCGGAAGCGGCTCCTGCCCCGACCGTGACGCGGGACCCACGGCAGAGCAAACACACTCGTGGTGAGGGCACGGGAGGCCTTCTGACAGCAGCGCCGCTTCCCTCAGCCGGGCGCCCGCCCTCAGTCGAACCCACCGGAGCCCGCGTTCGGAGTGCACCGAGCTGAACACCCGGCTCTCGGCGAGGTCGTGACGGCGACGCCGGCCTGCAGGCCAAACTCTCTGGGGGCGCCCTGAGCTGGGAGGCTCGCCCGAAACGGAAGGGGGAAGCGCCGAGCCCCTGCCACGGCATTGCTTCAGGACGACGCATTGGCCCAGCAAGCCCCACTCTGTCCCGGGAAGAGAGAAGCGGCTCTGGCACCTCGAAGCACGGGGCAAGGCACCCAACCCTCAGCTCTTGGATGGCGCTTCCCGGAGGGGGCCCTTTCACCTCGCCATTCCCCGAACGCACAACGCCTTCTCTCAGACGCGGAGGAAGACGTGCACACGCTGCCGCCTTGGGCCTCCACTCCAGGGACCTGCGGGTGCCGCCAGCACCTCCGGGGCGACAGCGGGCTGCGCGGTGTCAAGGTCGACACACGCCCGGGCCTGGCAACCGAAGGAGACAGCTCCTCCCTGGGTTCCGTGCAACACGGTGCTGCCGGGAAAACGTCCGCCCAGGGAAAGATGAGTGCGAACAGAGAAGCGGGGAGGAGAGATGAAGGGCGCGCTTCGTGAGGCACGAGGGTCCGGGCTGTGGGGCCGGCCTCTCCCGGGCCGGCGCCTCACGTCCTACACGGGGAAGCCGTTGGCTGGCTCGCCGGGGGTTGGACCCGCTGAGGTCCAGGCCCCCGACCTCCCTGTGCGAAACAAGGCAGGGTGGAATGCCATCCCCGTCCACGTCCACACACACGTCGCTCCACGGAGAAGGAGGCCTTCTCAACGCTTAGCCCGGAAACCTCGAGTGAGCACCGCAGCCTTACCTCCGCGAAGCAAGCCTGAAGCCGAGCTCCCTTCCGCGAGCAGGCCTCTTTCGCCCAGAGAGAAAGCTTGGCCGCGGCGGGGGTGGCGGAAGCCTCAGGGAGGCTGCGTGCCGGGCCTCAGGTCGGGGGCCGTCCTAGAAGGAGGCCCCCGACCTGGGCCTCAGCGAAGCCCTTCGCAAGGGCGTCGGAAGCGGCTCCTGCCCCGACCGTGACGCGGGACCCACGGCAGAGCAAACACACTCGTGGTGAGGGCACGGGAGGCCTTCTGACAGCAGCGCCGCTTCCCTCAGCCGGGCGCCCGCCCTCAGTCGAACCCACCGGAGCCCGCGTTCGGAGTGCACCGAGCTGAACACCCGGCTCTCGGCGAGGTCGTGACGGCGACGCCGGCCTGCAGGCCAAACTCTCTGGGGGCGCCCTGAGCTGGGAGGCTCGCCCGAAACGGAAGGGGGAAGCGCCGAGCCCCTGCCACGGGATTGCTTCAGGACGACGCATTGGCCCAGCAAGCCCCACTCTGTCCCGGGAAGAGAGAAGCGGCTCTGGCACCTAGAAGCACGGGGCAAGGCACCCAACCCTCAGCTCTTGGATCGCGCTTCCCGGAGGGGGCCCTTTCACCTCGCCATTCCCCGAACGCACAACGCCTTCTCTCAGACGCGGAGGAAGACGTGCACACGCTGCCGCCTTGGGCCTCCACTCCAGGGACCTGCGGGTGCCGCCAGCACCTCCGGGGCGACAGCGGGCTGCGCGGTGTCAAGGTCGACACACGCCCGGGCCTGGCAACCGAAGGAGACAGCTCCTCCCTGGGTTCCGTGCAACACGGTGCTGCCGGGAAAACGTCCGCCCAGGGAAAGATGAGTGCGAACAGAGAAGCGGGGAGGAGAGATGAAGGGCGCGCTTCGTGAGGCACGAGGGTCCGGGCTGTGGGGCCGGCCTCTCCCGGGCCGGCGCCTCACGTCCTACACGGGGAAGCCGTTGGCTGGCTCGCCGGGGGTTGGACCCGCTGAGGTCCAGGCCCCCGACCTCCCTGTGCGAAACAAGGCAGGGTGGAATGCCATCCCCGTCCACGTCCACACACACGTCGCTCCACGGAGAAGGAGGCCTTCTCAACGCTTAGCCCGGAAACCTCGAGTGAGCACCACAGCCTTACCTCCGCGAAGCAAGCCTGAAGCCGAGCTCCCTTCCGCGAGCAGGCCTCTTTCGCCCAGAGAGAAAGCTTGGCTGCGGCGGGGGTGGCGGAAGCCTCAGGGAGGCTGCGTGCCGGGCCTCAGGTCGGGGGCCGTCCTAGAAGGAGGCCCCCGACCTGGGCCTCAGCGAAGCCCTTCGCAAGGGCGTCGGAAGCGGCTCCTGCCCCGCCCGTGACGCGGGACCCACGGCAGAGCAAACACACTCGTGGTGAGGGCACGGGAGGCCTTCTGACAGCAGCGCCGCTTCCCTCAGCCGGGCGCCCGCCCTCAGTCGAACCCACCGGAGCCCGCGTTCGGAGTGCACCGAGCTGAACACCCGGCTCTCGGCGAGGTCGTGACGGCGACGCCGGCCTGCAGGCCAAACTCTCTGGGGGCGCCCTGAGCTGGGAGGCTCGCCCGAAACGGAAGGGGGAAGCGCCGAGCCCCTGCCACGGCATTGCTTCAGGACGACGCATTGGCCCAGCAAGCCCCACTCTGTCCCGGGAAGAGAGAAGCGGCTCTGGCACCTAGAAGCACGGGGCAAGGCACCCAACCCTCAGCTCTTGGATCGCGCTTCCCGGAGGGGGCCCTTTCACCTCGCCATTCCCCGAACGCACAACGCCTTCTCTCAGACGCGGAGGAAGACGTGCACACGCTGCCGCCTTGGGCCTCCACTCCAGGGACCTGCGGGTGCCGCCAGCACCTCCGGGGCGACAGCGGGCTGCGCGGTGTCAAGGTCGACACACGCCCGGGCCTGGCAACCGAAGGAGACAGCTCCTCCCTGGGTTCCGTGCAACACGGTGCTGCCGGGAAAACGTCCGCCCAGGGAAAGATGAGTGCGAACAGAGAAGCGGGGAGGAGAGATGAAGGGCGCGCTTCGTGAGGCACGAGGGTCCGGGCTGTGGGGCCGGCCTCTCCCGGGCCGGCGCCTCACGTCCTACACGGGGAAGCCGTTGGCTGGCTCGCCGGGGGTTGGACCCGCTGAGGTCCAGGCCCCCGACCTCCCTGTGCGAAACAAGGCAGGGTGGAATGCCATCCCCGTCCACGTCCACACACACGTCGCTCCACGGAGAAGGAGGCCTTCTCAACGCTTAGCCCGGAAACCTCGAGTGAGCACCGCAGCCTTACCTCCGCGAAGCAAGCCTGAAGCCGAGCTCCCTTCCGCGAGCAGGCCTCTTTCGCCCAGAGAGAAAGCTTGGCCGCGGCGGGGGTGGCGGAAGCCTCAGGGAGGCTGCGTGCCGGGCCTCAGGTCGGGGGCCGTCCTAGAAGGAGGCCCCCGACCTGGGCCTCAGCGAAGCCCTTCGCAAGGGCGTCGGAAGCGGCTCCTGCCCCGACCGTGACGCGGGACCCACGGCAGAGCAAACACACTCGTGGTGAGGGCACGGGAGGCCTTCTGACAGCAGCGCCGCTTCCCTCAGCCGGGCGCCCGCCCTCAGTCGAACCCACCGGAGCCCGCGTTCGGAGTGCACCGAGCTGAACACCCGGCTCTCGGCGAGGTCGTGACGGCGACGCCGGCCTGCAGGCCAAACTCTCTGGGGGCGCCCTGAGCTGGGAGGCTCGCCCGAAACGGAAGGGGGAAGCGCCGAGCCCCTGCCACGGCATTGCTTCAGGACGACGCATTGGCCCAGCAAGCCCCACTCTGTCCCGGGAAGAGAGAAGCGGCTCTGGCACCTAGAAGCACGGGGCAAGGCACCCAACCCTCAGCTCTTGGATGGCGCTTCCCGGAGGGGGCCCTTTCACCTCGCCATTCCCCGAACGCACAACGCCTTCTCTCAGACGCGGAGGAAGACGTGCACACGCTGCCGCCTTGGGCCTCCACTCCAGGGACCTGCGGGTGCCGCCAGCACCTCCGGGGCGACAGCGGGCTGCGCGGTGTCAAGGTCGACACACGCCCGGGCCTGGCAACCGAAGGAGACAGCTCCTCCCTGGGTTCCGTGCAACACGGTGCTGCCGGGAAAACGTCCGCCCAGGGAAAGATGAGTGCGAACAGAGAAGCGGGGAGGAGAGATGAAGGGCGCGCTTCGTGAGGCACGAGGGTCCGGGCTGTGGGGCCGGCCTCTCCCGGGCCGGCGCCTCACGTCCTACACGGGGAAGCCGTTGGCTGGCTCGCCGGGGGTTGGACCCGCTGAGGTCCAGGCCCCCGACCTCCCTGTGCGAAACAAGGCAGGGTGGAATGCCATCCCCGTCCACGTCCACACACACGTCGCTCCACGGAGAAGGAGGCCTTCTCAACGCTTAGCCCGGAAACCTCGAGTGAGCACCGCAGCCTTACCTCCGCGAAGCAAGCCTGAAGCCGAGCTCCCTTCCGCGAGCAGGCCTCTTTCGCCCAGAGAGAAAGCTTGGCCGCGGCGGGGGTGGCGGAAGCCTCAGGGAGGCTGCGTGCCGGGCCTCAGGTCGGGGGCCGTCCTAGAAGGAGGCCCCCGACCTGGGCCTCAGCGAAGCCCTTCGCAAGGGCGTCGGAAGCGGCTCCTGCCCCGACCGTGACGCGGGACCCACGGCAGAGCAAACACACTCGTGGTGAGGGCACGGGAGGCCTTCTGACAGCAGCGCCGCTTCCCTCAGCCGGGCGCCCGCCCTCAGTCGAACCCACCGGAGCCCGCGTTCGGAGTGCACCGAGCTGAACACCCGGCTCTCGGCGAGGTCGTGACGGCGACGCCGGCCTGCAGGCCAAACTCTCTGGGGGCGCCCTGAGCTGGGAGGCTCGCCCGAAACGGAAGGGGGAAGCGCCGAGCCCCTGCCACGGCATTGCTTCAGGACGACGCATTGGCCCAGCAAGCCCCACTCTGTCCCGGGAAGAGAGAAGCGGCTCTGGCACCTAGAAGCACGGGGCAAGGCACCCAACCCTCAGCTCTTGGATCGCGCTTCCCGGAGGGGGCCCTTTCACCTCGCCATTCCCCGAACGCACAACGCCTTCTCTCAGACGCGGAGGAAGACGTGCACACGCTGCCGCCTTGGGCCTCCACTCCAGGGACCTGCGGGTGCCGCCAGCACCTCCGGGGCGACAGCGGGCTGCGCGGTGTCAAGGTCGACACACGCCCGGGCCTGGCAACCGAAGGAGACAGCTCCTCCCTGGGTTCCGTGCAACACGGTGCTGCCGGGAAAACGTCCGCCCAGGGAAAGATGAGTGCGAACAGAGAAGCGGGGAGGAGAGATGAAGGGCGCGCTTCGTGAGGCACGAGGGTCCGGGCTGTGGGGCCGGCCTCTCCCGGGCCGGCGCCTCACGTCCTACACGGGGAAGCCGTTGGCTGGCTCGCCGGGGGTTGGACCCGCTGAGGTCCAGGCCCCCGACCTCCCTGTGCGAAACAAGGCAGGGTGGAATGCCATCCCCGTCCACGTCCACACACACGTCGCTCCACGGAGAAGGAGGCCTTCTCAACGCTTAGCCCGGAAACCTCGAGTGAGCACCGCAGCCTTACCTCCGCGAAGCAAGCCTGAAGCCGAGCTCCCTTCCGCGAGCAGGCCTCTTTCGCCCAGAGAGAAAGCTTGGCCGCGGCGGGGGTGGCGGAAGCCTCAGGGAGGCTGCGTGCCGGGCCTCAGGTCGGGGGCCGTCCTAGAAGGAGGCCCCCGACCTGGGCCTCAGCGAAGCCCTTCGCAAGGGCGTCGGAAGCGGCTCCTGCCCCGACCGTGACGCGGGACCCACGGCAGAGCAAACACACTCGTGGTGAGGGCACGGGAGGCCTTCTGACAGCAGCGCCGCTTCCCTCAGCCGGGCGCCCGCCCTCAGTCGAACCCACCGGAGCCCGCGTTCGGAGTGCACCGAGCTGAACACCCGGCTCTCGGCGAGGTCGTGACGGCGACGCCGGCCTGCAGGCCAAACTCTCTGGGGGAGCCCTGAGCTGGGAGGCTCGCCCGAAACGGAAGGGGGAAGCGCCGAGCCCCTGCCACGGGATTGCTTCAGGACGACGCATTGGCCCAGCAAGCCCCACTCTGTCCCGGGAAGAGAGAAGCGGCTCTGGCACCTAGAAGCACGGGGCAAGGCACCCAACCCTCAGCTCTTGGATCGCGCTTCCCGGAGGGGGCCCTTTCACCTCGCCATTCCCCGAACGCACAACGCCTTCTCTCAGACGCGGAGGAAGACGTGCACACGCTGCCGCCTTGGGCCTCCACTCCAGGGACCTGCGGGTGCCGCCAGCACCTCCGGGGCGACAGCGGGCTGCGCGGTGTCAAGGTCGACACACGCCCGGGCCTGGCAACCGAAGGAGACAGCTCCTCCCTGGGTTCCGTGCAACACGGTGCTGCCGGGAAAACGTCCGCCCAGGGAAAGATGAGTGCGAACAGAGAAGCGGGGAGGAGAGATGAAGGGCGCGCTTCGTGAGGCACGAGGGTCCGGGCTGTGGGGCCGGCCTCTCCCGGGCCGGCGCCTCACGTCCTACACGGGGAAGCCGTTGGCTGGCTCGCCGGGGGTTGGACCCGCTGAGGTCCAGGCCCCCGACCTCCCTGTGCGAAACAAGGCAGGGTGGAATGCCATCCCCGTCCACGTCCACACACACGTCGCTCCACGGAGAAGGAGGCCTTCTCAACGCTTAGCCCGGAAACCTCGAGTGAGCACCACAGCCTTACCTCCGCGAAGCAAGCCTGAAGCCGAGCTCCCTTCCGCGAGCAGGCCTCTTTCGCCCAGAGAGAAAGCTTGGCCGCGGCGGGGGTGGCGGAAGCCTCAGGGAGGCTGCGTGCCGGGCCTCAGGTCGGGGGCCGTCCTAGAAGGAGGCCCCCGACCTGGGCCTCAGCGAAGCCCTTCGCAAGGGCGTCGGAAGCGGCTCCTGCCCCGACCGTGACGCGGGACCCACGGCAGAGCAAACACACTCGTGGTGAGGGCACGGGAGGCCTTCTGACAGCAGCGCCGCTTCCCTCAGCCGGGCGCCCGCCCTCAGTCGAACCCACCGGAGCCCGCGTTCGGAGTGCACCGAGCTGAACACCCGGCTCTCGGCGAGGTCGTGACGGCGACGCCGGCCTGCAGGCCAAACTCTCTGGGGGAGCCCTGAGCTGGGAGGCTCGCCCGAAACGGAAGGGGGAAGCGCCGAGCCCCTGCCACGGGATTGCTTCAGGACGACGCATTGGCCCAGCAAGCCCCACTCTGTCCCGGGAAGAGAGAAGCGGCTCTGGCACCTAGAAGCACGGGGCAAGGCACCCAACCCTCAGCTCTTGGATCGCGCTTCCCGGAGGGGGCCCTTTCACCTCGCCATTCCCCGAACGCACAACGCCTTCTCTCAGACGCGGAGGAAGACGTGCACACGCTGCCGCCTTGGGCCTCCACTCCAGGGACCTGCGGGTGCCGCCAGCACCTCCGGGGCGACAGCGGGCTGCGCGGTGTCAAGGTCGACACACGCCCGGGCCTGGCAACCGAAGGAGACAGCTCCTCCCTGGGTTCCGTGCAACACGGTGCTGCCGGGAAAACGTCCGCCCAGGGAAAGATGAGTGCGAACAGAGAAGCGGGGAGGAGAGATGAAGGGCGCGCTTCGTGAGGCACGAGGGTCCGGGCTGTGGGGCCGGCCTCTCCCGGGCCGGCGCCTCACGTCCTACACGGGGAAGCCGTTGGCTGGCTCGCCGGGGGTTGGACCCGCTGAGGTCCAGGCCCCCGACCTCCCTGTGCGAAACAAGGCAGGGTGGAATGCCATCCCCGTCCACGTCCACACACACGTCGCTCCACGGAGAAGGAGGCCTTCTCAACGCTTAGCCCGGAAACCTCGAGTGAGCACCACAGCCTTACCTCCGCGAAGCAAGCCTGAAGCCGAGCTCCCTTCCGCGAGCAGGCCTCTTTCGCCCAGAGAGAAAGCTTGGCCGCGGCGGGGGTGGCGGAAGCCTCAGGGAGGCTGCGTGCCGGGCCTCAGGTCGGGGGCCGTCCTAGAAGGAGGCCCCCGACCTGGGCCTCAGCGAAGCCCTTCGCAAGGGCGTCGGAAGCGGCTCCTGCCCCGACCGTGACGCGGGACCCACGGCAGAGCAAACACACTCGTGGTGAGGGCACGGGAGGCCTTCTGACAGCAGCGCCGCTTCCCTCAGCCGGGCGCCCGCCCTCAGTCGAACCCACCGGAGCCCGCGTTCGGAGTGCACCGAGCTGAACACCCGGCTCTCGGCGAGGTCGTGACGGCGACGCCGGCCTGCAGGCCAAACTCTCTGGGGGCGCCCTGAGCTGGGAGGCTCGCCCGAAACGGAAGGGGGAAGCGCCGAGCCCCTGCCACGGGATTGCTTCAGGACGACGCATTGGCCCAGCAAGCCCCACTCTGTCCCGGGAAGAGAGAAGCGGCTCTGGCACCTAGAAGCACGGGGCAAGGCACCCAACCCTCAGCTCTTGGATCGCGCTTCCCGGAGGGGGCCCTTTCACCTCGCCATTCCCCGAACGCACAACGCCTTCTCTCAGACGCGGAGGAAGACGTGCACACGCTGCCGCCTTGGGCCTCCACTCCAGGGACCTGCGGGTGCCGCCAGCACCTCCGGGGCGACAGCGGGCTGCGCGGTGTCAAGGTCGACACACGCCCGGGCCTGGCAACCGAAGCAGACAGCTCCTCCCTGGGTTCCGTGCAACACGGTGCTGCCGGGAAAACGTCCGCCCAGGGAAAGATGAGTGCGAACAGAGAAGCGGGGAGGAGAGATGAAGGGCGCGCTTCGTGAGGCACGAGGGTCCGGGCTGTGGGGCCGGCCTCTCCCGGGCCGGCGCCTCACGTCCTACACGGGGAAGCCGTTGGCTGGCTCGCCGGGGGTTGGACCCGCTGAGGTCCAGGCCCCCGACCTCCCTGTGCGAAACAAGGCAGGGTGGAATGCCATCCCCGTCCACGTCCACACACACGTCGCTCCACGGAGAAGGAGGCCTTCTCAACGCTTAGCCCGGAAACCTCGAGTGAGCACCACAGCCTTACCACCGCGAAGCAAGCCTGAAGCCGAGCTCCCTTCCGCGAGCAGGCCTCTTTCGCCCAGAGAGAAAGCTTGGCCGCGGCGGGGGTGGCGGAAGCCTCAGGGAGGCTGCGTGCCGGGCCTCAGGTCGGGGGCCGTCCTAGAAGGAGGCCCCCGACCTGGGCCTCAGCGAAGCCCTTCGCAAGGGCGTCGGAAGCGGCTCCTGCCCCGACCGTGACGCGGGACCCACGGCAGAGCAAACACACTCGTGGTGAGGGCACGGGAGGCCTTCTGACAGCAGCGCCGCTTCCCTCAGCCGGGCGCCCGCCCTCAGTCGAACCCACCGGAGCCCGCGTTCGGAGTGCACCGAGCTGAACACCCGGCTCTCGGCGAGGTCGTGACGGCGACGCCGGCCTGCAGGCCAAACTCTCTGGGGGCGCCCTGAGCTGGGAGGCTCGCCCGAAACGGAAGGGGGAAGCGCCGAGCCCCTGCCACGGCATTGCTTCAGGACGACGCATTGGCCCAGCAAGCCCCACTCTGTCCCGGGAAGAGAGAAGCGGCTCTGGCACCTCGAAGCACGGGGCAAGGCACCCAACCCTCAGCTCTTGGATGGCGCTTCCCGGAGGGGGCCCTTTCACCTCGCCATTCCCCGAACGCACAACGCCTTCTCTCAGACGCGGAGGAAGACGTGCACACGCTGCCGCCTTGGGCCTCCACTCCAGGGACCTGCGGGTGCCGCCAGCACCTCCGGGGCGACAGCGGGCTGCGCGGTGTCAAGGTCGACACACGCCCGGGCCTGGCAACCGAAGGAGACAGCTCCTCCCTGGGTTCCGTGCAACACGGTGCTGCCGGGAAAACGTCCGCCCAGGGAAAGATGAGTGCGAACAGAGAAGCGGGGAGGAGAGATGAAGGGCGCGCTTCGTGAGGCACGAGGGTCCGGGCTGTGGGGCCGGCCTCTCCCGGGCCGGCGCCTCACGTCCTACACGGGGAAGCCGTTGGCTGGCTCGCCGGGGGTTGGACCCGCTGAGGTCCAGGCCCCCGACCTCCCTGTGCGAAACAAGGCAGGGTGGAATGCCATCCCCGTCCACGTCCACACACACGTCGCTCCACGGAGAAGGAGGCCTTCTCAACGCTTAGCCCGGAAACCTCGAGTGAGCACCGCAGCCTTACCTCCGCGAAGCAAGCCTGAAGCCGAGCTCCCTTCCGCGAGCAGGCCTCTTTCGCCCAGAGAGAAAGCTTGGCCGCGGCGGGGGTGGCGGAAGCCTCAGGGAGGCTGCGTGCCGGGCCTCAGGTCGGGGGCCGTCCTAGAAGGAGGCCCCCGACCTGGGCCTCAGCGAAGCCCTTCGCAAGGGCGTCGGAAGCGGCTCCTGCCCCGACCGTGACGCGGGACCCACGGCAGAGCAAACACACTCGTGGTGAGGGCACGGGAGGCCTTCTGACAGCAGCGCCGCTTCCCTCAGCCGGGCGCCCGCCCTCAGTCGAACCCACCGGAGCCCGCGTTCGGAGTGCACCGAGCTGAACACCCGGCTCTCGGCGAGGTCGTGACGGCGACGCCGGCCTGCAGGCCAAACTCTCTGGGGGCGCCCTGAGCTGGGAGGCTCGCCCGAAACGGAAGGGGGAAGCGCCGAGCCCCTGCCACGGGATTGCTTCAGGACGACGCATTGGCCCAGCAAGCCCCACTCTGTCCCGGGAAGAGAGAAGCGGCTCTGGCACCTAGAAGCACGGGGCAAGGCACCCAACCCTCAGCTCTTGGATCGCGCTTCCCGGAGGGGGCCCTTTCACCTCGCCATTCCCCGAACGCACAACGCCTTCTCTCAGACGCGGAGGAAGACGTGCACACGCTGCCGCCTTGGGCCTCCACTCCAGGGACCTGCGGGTGCCGCCAGCACCTCCGGGGCGACAGCGGGCTGCGCGGTGTCAAGGTCGACACACGCCCGGGCCTGGCAACCGAAGGAGACAGCTCCTCCCTGGGTTCCGTGCAACACGGTGCTGCCGGGAAAACGTCCGCCCAGGGAAAGATGAGTGCGAACAGAGAAGCGGGGAGGAGAGATGAAGGGCGCGCTTCGTGAGGCACGAGGGTCCGGGCTGTGGGGCCGGCCTCTCCCGGGCCGGCGCCTCACGTCCTACACGGGGAAGCCGTTGGCTGGCTCGCCGGGGGTTGGACCCGCTGAGGTCCAGGCCCCCGACCTCCCTGTGCGAAACAAGGCAGGGTGGAATGCCATCCCCGTCCACGTCCACACACACGTCGCTCCACGGAGAAGGAGGCCTTCTCAACGCTTAGCCCGGAAACCTCGAGTGAGCACCACAGCCTTACCTCCGCGAAGCAAGCCTGAAGCCGAGCTCCCTTCCGCGAGCAGGCCTCTTTCGCCCAGAGAGAAAGCTTGGCTGCGGCGGGGGTGGCGGAAGCCTCAGGGAGGCTGCGTGCCGGGCCTCAGGTCGGGGGCCGTCCTAGAAGGAGGCCCCCGACCTGGGCCTCAGCGAAGCCCTTCGCAAGGGCGTCGGAAGCGGCTCCTGCCCCGCCCGTGACGCGGGACCCACGGCAGAGCAAACACACTCGTGGTGAGGGCACGGGAGGCCTTCTGACAGCAGCGCCGCTTCCCTCAGCCGGGCGCCCGCCCTCAGTCGAACCCACCGGAGCCCGCGTTCGGAGTGCACCGAGCTGAACACCCGGCTCTCGGCGAGGTCGTGACGGCGACGCCGGCCTGCAGGCCAAACTCTCTGGGGGCGCCCTGAGCTGGGAGGCTCGCCCGAAACGGAAGGGGGAAGCGCCGAGCCCCTGCCACGGCATTGCTTCAGGACGACGCATTGGCCCAGCAAGCCCCACTCTGTCCCGGGAAGAGAGAAGCGGCTCTGGCACCTAGAAGCACGGGGCAAGGCACCCAACCCTCAGCTCTTGGATCGCGCTTCCCGGAGGGGGCCCTTTCACCTCGCCATTCCCCGAACGCACAACGCCTTCTCTCAGACGCGGAGGAAGACGTGCACACGCTGCCGCCTTGGGCCTCCACTCCAGGGACCTGCGGGTGCCGCCAGCACCTCCGGGGCGACAGCGGGCTGCGCGGTGTCAAGGTCGACACACGCCCGGGCCTGGCAACCGAAGGAGACAGCTCCTCCCTGGGTTCCGTGCAACACGGTGCTGCCGGGAAAACGTCCGCCCAGGGAAAGATGAGTGCGAACAGAGAAGCGGGGAGGAGAGATGAAGGGCGCGCTTCGTGAGGCACGAGGGTCCGGGCTGTGGGGCCGGCCTCTCCCGGGCCGGCGCCTCACGTCCTACACGGGGAAGCCGTTGGCTGGCTCGCCGGGGGTTGGACCCGCTGAGGTCCAGGCCCCCGACCTCCCTGTGCGAAACAAGGCAGGGTGGAATGCCATCCCCGTCCACGTCCACACACACGTCGCTCCACGGAGAAGGAGGCCTTCTCAACGCTTAGCCCGGAAACCTCGAGTGAGCACCGCAGCCTTACCTCCGCGAAGCAAGCCTGAAGCCGAGCTCCCTTCCGCGAGCAGGCCTCTTTCGCCCAGAGAGAAAGCTTGGCCGCGGCGGGGGTGGCGGAAGCCTCAGGGAGGCTGCGTGCCGGGCCTCAGGTCGGGGGCCGTCCTAGAAGGAGGCCCCCGACCTGGGCCTCAGCGAAGCCCTTCGCAAGGGCGTCGGAAGCGGCTCCTGCCCCGACCGTGACGCGGGACCCACGGCAGAGCAAACACACTCGTGGTGAGGGCACGGGAGGCCTTCTGACAGCAGCGCCGCTTCCCTCAGCCGGGCGCCCGCCCTCAGTCGAACCCACCGGAGCCCGCGTTCGGAGTGCACCGAGCTGAACACCCGGCTCTCGGCGAGGTCGTGACGGCGACGCCGGCCTGCAGGCCAAACTCTCTGGGGGCGCCCTGAGCTGGGAGGCTCGCCCGAAACGGAAGGGGGAAGCGCCGAGCCCCTGCCACGGCATTGCTTCAGGACGACGCATTGGCCCAGCAAGCCCCACTCTGTCCCGGGAAGAGAGAAGCGGCTCTGGCACCTAGAAGCACGGGGCAAGGCACCCAACCCTCAGCTCTTGGATGGCGCTTCCCGGAGGGGGCCCTTTCACCTCGCCATTCCCCGAACGCACAACGCCTTCTCTCAGACGCGGAGGAAGACGTGCACACGCTGCCGCCTTGGGCCTCCACTCCAGGGACCTGCGGGTGCCGCCAGCACCTCCGGGGCGACAGCGGGCTGCGCGGTGTCAAGGTCGACACACGCCCGGGCCTGGCAACCGAAGGAGACAGCTCCTCCCTGGGTTCCGTGCAACACGGTGCTGCCGGGAAAACGTCCGCCCAGGGAAAGATGAGTGCGAACAGAGAAGCGGGGAGGAGAGATGAAGGGCGCGCTTCGTGAGGCACGAGGGTCCGGGCTGTGGGGCCGGCCTCTCCCGGGCCGGCGCCTCACGTCCTACACGGGGAAGCCGTTGGCTGGCTCGCCGGGGGTTGGACCCGCTGAGGTCCAGGCCCCCGACCTCCCTGTGCGAAACAAGGCAGGGTGGAATGCCATCCCCGTCCACGTCCACACACACGTCGCTCCACGGAGAAGGAGGCCTTCTCAACGCTTAGCCCGGAAACCTCGAGTGAGCACCGCAGCCTTACCTCCGCGAAGCAAGCCTGAAGCCGAGCTCCCTTCCGCGAGCAGGCCTCTTTCGCCCAGAGAGAAAGCTTGGCCGCGGCGGGGGTGGCGGAAGCCTCAGGGAGGCTGCGTGCCGGGCCTCAGGTCGGGGGCCGTCCTAGAAGGAGGCCCCCGACCTGGGCCTCAGCGAAGCCCTTCGCAAGGGCGTCGGAAGCGGCTCCTGCCCCGACCGTGACGCGGGACCCACGGCAGAGCAAACACACTCGTGGTGAGGGCACGGGAGGCCTTCTGACAGCAGCGCCGCTTCCCTCAGCCGGGCGCCCGCCCTCAGTCGAACCCACCGGAGCCCGCGTTCGGAGTGCACCGAGCTGAACACCCGGCTCTCGGCGAGGTCGTGACGGCGACGCCGGCCTGCAGGCCAAACTCTCTGGGGGCGCCCTGAGCTGGGAGGCTCGCCCGAAACGGAAGGGGGAAGCGCCGAGCCCCTGCCACGGCATTGCTTCAGGACGACGCATTGGCCCAGCAAGCCCCACTCTGTCCCGGGAAGAGAGAAGCGGCTCTGGCACCTAGAAGCACGGGGCAAGGCACCCAACCCTCAGCTCTTGGATCGCGCTTCCCGGAGGGGGCCCTTTCACCTCGCCATTCCCCGAACGCACAACGCCTTCTCTCAGACGCGGAGGAAGACGTGCACACGCTGCCGCCTTGGGCCTCCACTCCAGGGACCTGCGGGTGCCGCCAGCACCTCCGGGGCGACAGCGGGCTGCGCGGTGTCAAGGTCGACACACGCCCGGGCCTGGCAACCGAAGGAGACAGCTCCTCCCTGGGTTCCGTGCAACACGGTGCTGCCGGGAAAACGTCCGCCCAGGGAAAGATGAGTGCGAACAGAGAAGCGGGGAGGAGAGATGAAGGGCGCGCTTCGTGAGGCACGAGGGTCCGGGCTGTGGGGCCGGCCTCTCCCGGGCCGGCGCCTCACGTCCTACACGGGGAAGCCGTTGGCTGGCTCGCCGGGGGTTGGACCCGCTGAGGTCCAGGCCCCCGACCTCCCTGTGCGAAACAAGGCAGGGTGGAATGCCATCCCCGTCCACGTCCACACACACGTCGCTCCACGGAGAAGGAGGCCTTCTCAACGCTTAGCCCGGAAACCTCGAGTGAGCACCGCAGCCTTACCTCCGCGAAGCAAGCCTGAAGCCGAGCTCCCTTCCGCGAGCAGGCCTCTTTCGCCCAGAGAGAAAGCTTGGCCGCGGCGGGGGTGGCGGAAGCCTCAGGGAGGCTGCGTGCCGGGCCTCAGGTCGGGGGCCGTCCTAGAAGGAGGCCCCCGACCTGGGCCTCAGCGAAGCCCTTCGCAAGGGCGTCGGAAGCGGCTCCTGCCCCGACCGTGACGCGGGACCCACGGCAGAGCAAACACACTCGTGGTGAGGGCACGGGAGGCCTTCTGACAGCAGCGCCGCTTCCCTCAGCCGGGCGCCCGCCCTCAGTCGAACCCACCGGAGCCCGCGTTCGGAGTGCACCGAGCTGAACACCCGGCTCTCGGCGAGGTCGTGACGGCGACGCCGGCCTGCAGGCCAAACTCTCTGGGGGCGCCCTGAGCTGGGAGGCTCGCCCGAAACGGAAGGGGGAAGCGCCGAGCCCCTGCCACGGGATTGCTTCAGGACGACGCATTGGCCCAGCAAGCCCCACTCTGTCCCGGGAAGAGAGAAGCGGCTCTGGCACCTAGAAGCACGGGGCAAGGCACCCAACCCTCAGCTCTTGGATCGCGCTTCCCGGAGGGGGCCCTTTCACCTCGCCATTCCCCGAACGCACAACGCCTTCTCTCAGACGCGGAGGAAGACGTGCACACGCTGCCGCCTTGGGCCTCCACTCCAGGGACCTGCGGGTGCCGCCAGCACCTCCGGGGCGACAGCGGGCTGCGCGGTGTCAAGGTCGACACACGCCCGGGCCTGGCAACCGAAGGAGACAGCTCCTCCCTGGGTTCCGTGCAACACGGTGCTGCCGGGAAAACGTCCGCCCAGGGAAAGATGAGTGCGAACAGAGAAGCGGGGAGGAGAGATGAAGGGCGCGCTTCGTGAGGCACGAGGGTCCGGGCTGTGGGGCCGGCCTCTCCCGGGCCGGCGCCTCACGTCCTACACGGGGAAGCCGTTGGCTGGCTCGCCGGGGGTTGGACCCGCTGAGGTCCAGGCCCCCGACCTCCCTGTGCGAAACAAGGCAGGGTGGAATGCCATCCCCGTCCACGTCCACACACACGTCGCTCCACGGAGAAGGAGGCCTTCTCAACGCTTAGCCCGGAAACCTCGAGTGAGCACCGCAGCCTTACCTCCGCGAAGCAAGCCTGAAGCCGAGCTCCCTTCCGCGAGCAGGCCTCTTTCGCCCAGAGAGAAAGCTTGGCCGCGGCGGGGGTGGCGGAAGCCTCAGGGAGGCTGCGTGCCGGGCCTCAGGTCGGGGGCCGTCCTAGAAGGAGGCCCCCGACCTGGGCCTCAGCGAAGCCCTTCGCAAGGGCGTCGGAAGCGGCTCCTGCCCCGCCCGTGACGCGGGACCCACGGCAGAGCAAACACACTCGTGGTGAGGGCACGGGAGGCCTTCTGACAGCAGCGCCGCTTCCCTCAGCCGGGCGCCCGCCCTCAGTCGAACCCACCGGAGCCCGCGTTCGGAGTGCACCGAGCTGAACACCCGGCTCTCGGCGAGGTCGTGACGGCGACGCCGGCCTGCAGGCCAAACTCTCTGGGGGCGCCCTGAGCTGGGAGGCTCGCCCGAAACGGAAGGGGGAAGCGCCGAGCCCCTGCCACGGCATTGCTTCAGGACGACGCATTGGCCCAGCAAGCCCCACTCTGTCCCGGGAAGAGAGAAGCGGCTCTGGCACCTAGAAGCACGGGGCAAGGCACCCAACCCTCAGCTCTTGGATCGCGCTTCCCGGAGGGGGCCCTTTCACCTCGCCATTCCCCGAACGCACAACGCCTTCTCTCAGACGCGGAGGAAGACGTGCACACGCTGCCGCCTTGGGCCTCCACTCCAGGGACCTGCGGGTGCCGCCAGCACCTCCGGGGCGACAGCGGGCTGCGCGGTGTCAAGGTCGACACACGCCCGGGCCTGGCAACCGAAGGAGACAGCTCCTCCCTGGGTTCCGTGCAACACGGTGCTGCCGGGAAAACGTCCGCCCAGGGAAAGATGAGTGCGAACAGAGAAGCGGGGAGGAGAGATGAAGGGCGCGCTTCGTGAGGCACGAGGGTCCGGGCTGTGGGGCCGGCCTCTCCCGGGCCGGCGCCTCACGTCCTACACGGGGAAGCCGTTGGCTGGCTCGCCGGGGGTTGGACCCGCTGAGGTCCAGGCCCCCGACCTCCCTGTGCGAAACAAGGCAGGGTGGAATGCCATCCCCGTCCACGTCCACACACACGTCGCTCCACGGAGAAGGAGGCCTTCTCAACGCTTAGCCCGGAAACCTCGAGTGAGCACCGCAGCCTTACCTCCGCGAAGCAAGCCTGAAGCCGAGCTCCCTTCCGCGAGCAGGCCTCTTTCGCCCAGAGAGAAAGCTTGGCCGCGGCGGGGGTGGCGGAAGCCTCAGGGAGGCTGCGTGCCGGGCCTCAGGTCGGGGGCCGTCCTAGAAGGAGGCCCCCGACCTGGGCCTCAGCGAAGCCCTTCGCAAGGGCGTCGGAAGCGGCTCCTGCCCCGCCCGTGACGCGGGACCCACGGCAGAGCAAACACACTCGTGGTGAGGGCACGGGAGGCCTTCTGACAGCAGCGCCGCTTCCCTCAGCCGGGCGCCCGCCCTCAGTCGAACCCACCGGAGCCCGCGTTCGGAGTGCACCGAGCTGAACACCCGGCTCTCGGCGAGGTCGTGACGGCGACGCCGGCCTGCAGGCCAAACTCTCTGGGGGCGCCCTGAGCTGGGAGGCTCGCCCGAAACGGAAGGGGGAAGCGCCGAGCCCCTGCCACGGGATTGCTTCAGGACGACGCATTGGCCCAGCAAGCCCCACTCTGTCCCGGGAAGAGAGAAGCGGCTCTGGCACCTAGAAGCACGGGGCAAGGCACCCAACCCTCAGCTCTTGGATGGCGCTTCCCGGAGGGGGCCCTTTCACCTCGCCATTCCCCGAACGCACAACGCCTTCTCTCAGACGCGGAGGAAGACGTGCACACGCTGCCGCCTTGGGCCTCCACTCCAGGGACCTGCGGGTGCCGCCAGCACCTCCGGGGCGACAGCGGGCTGCGCGGTGTCAAGGTCGACACACGCCCGGGCCTGGCAACCGAAGGAGACAGCTCCTCCCTGGGTTCCGTGCAACACGGTGCTGCCGGGAAAACGTCCGCCCAGGGAAAGATGAGTGCGAACAGAGAAGCGGGGAGGAGAGATGAAGGGCGCGCTTCGTGAGGCACGAGGGTCCGGGCTGTGGGGCCGGCCTCTCCCGGGCCGGCGCCTCACGTCCTACACGGGGAAGCCGTTGGCTGGCTCGCCGGGGGTTGGACCCGCTGAGGTCCAGGCCCCCGACCTCCCTGTGCGAAACAAGGCAGGGTGGAATGCCATCCCCGTCCACGTCCACACACACGTCGCTCCACGGAGAAGGAGGCCTTCTCAACGCTTAGCCCGGAAACCTCGAGTGAGCACCACAGCCTTACCTCTGCGAAGCAAGCCTGAAGCCGAGCTCCCTTCCGCGAGCAGGCCTCTTTCGCCCAGAGAGAAAGCTTGGCCGCGGCGGGGGTGGCGGAAGCCTCAGGGAGGCTGCGTGCCGGGCCTCAGGTCGGGGGCCGTCCTAGAAGGAGGCCCCCGACCTGGGCCTCAGCGAAGCCCTTCGCAAGGGCGTCGGAAGCGGCTCCTGCCCCGACCGTGACGCGGGACCCACGGCAGAGCAAACACACTCGTGGTGAGGGCACGGGAGGCCTTCTGACAGCAGCGCCGCTTCCCTCAGCCGGGCGCCCGCCCTCAGTCGAACCCACCGGAGCCCGCGTTCGGAGTGCACCGAGCTGAACACCCGGCTCTCGGCGAGGTCGTGACGGCGACGCCGGCCTGCAGGCCAAACTCTCTGGGGGCGCCCTGAGCTGGGAGGCTCGCCCGAAACGGAAGGGGGAAGAGCCGAGCCCCTGCCACGGGATTGCTTCAGGACGACGCATTGGCCCAGCAAGCCCCACTCTGTCCCGGGAAGAGAGAAGCGGCTCTGGCACCTAGAAGCACGGGGCAAGGCACCCAACCCTCAGCTCTTGGATGGCGCTTCCCGGAGGGGGCCCTTTCACCTCGCCATTCCCCGAACGCACAACGCCTTCTCTCAGACGCGGAGGAAGACGTGCACACGCTGCCGCCTTGGGCCTCCACTCCAGGGACCTGCGGGTGCCGCCAGCACCTCCGGGGCGACAGCGGGCTGCGCGGTGTCAAGGTCGACACACGCCCGGGCCTGGCAACCGAAGGAGACAGCTCCTCCCTGGGTTCCGTGCAACACGGTGCTGCCGGGAAAACGTCCGCCCAGGGAAAGATGAGTGCGAACAGAGAAGCGGGGAGGAGAGATGAAGGGCGCGCTTCGTGAGGCACGAGGGTCCGGGCTGTGGGGCCGGCCTCTCCCGGGCCGGCGCCTCACGTCCTACACGGGGAAGCCGTTGGCTGGCTCGCCGGGGGTTGGACCCGCTGAGGTCCAGGCCCCCGACCTCCCTGTGCGAAACAAGGCAGGGTGGAATGCCATCCCCGTCCACGTCCACACACACGTCGCTCCACGGAGAAGGAGGCCTTCTCAACGCTTAGCCCGGAAACCTCGAGTGAGCACCGCAGCCTTACCTCCGCGAAGCAAGCCTGAAGCCGAGCTCCCTTCCGCGAGCAGGCCTCTTTCGCCCAGAGAGAAAGCTTGGCCGCGGCGGGGGTGGCGGAAGCCTCAGGGAGGCTGCGTGCCGGGCCTCAGGTCGGGGGCCGTCCTAGAAGGAGGCCCCCGACCTGGGCCTCAGCGAAGCCCTTCGCAAGGGCGTCGGAAGCGGCTCCTGCCCCGCCCGTGACGCGGGACCCACGGCAGAGCAAACACACTCGTGGTGAGGGCACGGGAGGCCTTCTGACAGCAGCGCCGCTTCCCTCAGCCGGGCGCCCGCCCTCAGTCGAACCCACCGGAGCCCGCGTTCGGAGTGCACCGAGCTGAACACCCGGCTCTCGGCGAGGTCGTGACGGCGACGCCGGCCTGCAGGCCAAACTCTCTGGGGGCGCCCTGAGCTGGGAGGCTCGCCCGAAACGGAAGGGGGAAGCGCCGAGCCCCTGCCACGGGATTGCTTCAGGACGACGCATTGGCCCAGCAAGCCCCACTCTGTCCCGGGAAGAGAGAAGCGGCTCTGGCACCTAGAAGCACGGGGCAAGGCACCCAACCCTCAGCTCTTGGATGGCGCTTCCCGGAGGGGGCCCTTTCACCTCGCCATTCCCCGAACGCACAACGCCTTCTCTCAGACGCGGAGGAAGACGTGCACACGCTGCCGCCTTGGGCCTCCACTCCAGGGACCTGCGGGTGCCGCCAGCACCTCCGGGGCGACAGCGGGCTGCGCGGTGTCAAGGTCGACACACGCCCGGGCCTGGCAACCGAAGGAGACAGCTCCTCCCTGGGTTCCGTGCAACACGGTGCTGCCGGGAAAACGTCCGCCCAGGGAAAGATGAGTGCGAACAGAGAAGCGGGGAGGAGAGATGAAGGGCGCGCTTCGTGAGGCACGAGGGTCCGGGCTGTGGGGCCGGCCTCTCCCGGGCCGGCGCCTCACGTCCTACACGGGGAAGCCGTTGGCTGGCTCGCCGGGGGTTGGACCCGCTGAGGTCCAGGCCCCCGACCTCCCTGTGCGAAACAAGGCAGGGTGGAATGCCATCCCCGTCCACGTCCACACACACGTCGCTCCACGGAGAAGGAGGCCTTCTCAACGCTTAGCCCGGAAACCTCGAGTGAGCACCGCAGCCTTACCTCCGCGAAGCAAGCCTGAAGCCGAGCTCCCTTCCGCGAGCAGGCCTCTTTCGCCCAGAGAGAAAGCTTGGCCGCGGCGGGGGTGGCGGAAGCCTCAGGGAGGCTGCGTGCCGGGCCTCAGGTCGGGGGCCGTCCTAGAAGGAGGCCCCCGACCTGGGCCTCAGCGAAGCCCTTCGCAAGGGCGTCGGAAGCGGCTCCTGCCCCGCCCGTGACGCGGGACCCACGGCAGAGCAAACACACTCGTGGTGAGGGCACGGGAGGCCTTCTGACAGCAGCGCCGCTTCCCTCAGCCGGGCGCCCGCCCTCAGTCGAACCCACCGGAGCCCGCGTTCGGAGTGCACCGAGCTGAACACCCGGCTCTCGGCGAGGTCGTGACGGCGACGCCGGCCTGCAGGCCAAACTCTCTGGGGGCGCCCTGAGCTGGGAGGCTCGCCCGAAACGGAAGGGGGAAGCGCCGAGCCCCTGCCACGGCATTGCTTCAGGACGACGCATTGGCCCAGCAAGCCCCACTCTGTCCCGGGAAGAGAGAAGCGGCTCTGGCACCTAGAAGCACGGGGCAAGGCACCCAACCCTCAGCTCTTGGATCGCGCTTCCCGGAGGGGGCCCTTTCACCTCGCCATTCCCCGAACGCACAACGCCTTCTCTCAGACGCGGAGGAAGACGTGCACACGCTGCCGCCTTGGGCCTCCACTCCAGGGACCTGCGGGTGCCGCCAGCACCTCCGGGGCGACAGCGGGCTGCGCGGTGTCAAGGTCGACACACGCCCGGGCCTGGCAACCGAAGGAGACAGCTCCTCCCTGGGTTCCGTGCAACACGGTGCTGCCGGGAAAACGTCCGCCCAGGGAAAGATGAGTGCGAACAGAGAAGCGGGGAGGAGAGATGAAGGGCGCGCTTCGTGAGGCACGAGGGTCCGGGCTGTGGGGCCGGCCTCTCCCGGGCCGGCGCCTCACGTCCTACACGGGGAAGCCGTTGGCTGGCTCGCCGGGGGTTGGACCCGCTGAGGTCCAGGCCCCCGACCTCCCTGTGCGAAACAAGGCAGGGTGGAATGCCATCCCCGTCCACGTCCACACACACGTCGCTCCACGGAGAAGGAGGCCTTCTCAACGCTTAGCCCGGAAACCTCGAGTGAGCACCGCAGCCTTACCTCCGCGAAGCAAGCCTGAAGCCGAGCTCCCTTCCGCGAGCAGGCCTCTTTCGCCCAGAGAGAAAGCTTGGCCGCGGCGGGGGTGGCGGAAGCCTCAGGGAGGCTGCGTGCCGGGCCTCAGGTCGGGGGCCGTCCTAGAAGGAGGCCCCCGACCTGGGCCTCAGCGAAGCCCTTCGCAAGGGCGTCGGAAGCGGCTCCTGCCCCGCCCGTGACGCGGGACCCACGGCAGAGCAAACACACTCGTGGTGAGGGCACGGGAGGCCTTCTGACAGCAGCGCCGCTTCCCTCAGCCGGGCGCCCGCCCTCAGTCGAACCCACCGGAGCCCGCGTTCGGAGTGCACCGAGCTGAACACCCGGCTCTCGGCGAGGTCGTGACGGCGACGCCGGCCTGCAGGCCAAACTCTCTGGGGGCGCCCTGAGCTGGGAGGCTCGCCCGAAACGGAAGGGGGAAGCGCCGAGCCCCTGCCACGGGATTGCTTCAGGACGACGCATTGGCCCAGCAAGCCCCACTCTGTCCCGGGAAGAGAGAAGCGGCTCTGGCACCTAGAAGCACGGGGCAAGGCACCCAACCGTCAGCTCTTGGATCGCGCTTCCCGGAGGGGGCCCTTTCACCTCGCCATTCCCCGAACGCACAACGCCTTCTCTCAGACGCGGAGGAAGACGTGCACACGCTGCCGCCTTGGGCCTCCACTCCAGGGACCTGCGGGTGCCGCCAGCACCTCCGGGGCGACAGCGGGCTGCGCGGTGTCAAGGTCGACACACGCCCGGGCCTGGCAACCGAAGGAGACAGCTCCTCCCTGGGTTCCGTGCAACACGGTGCTGCCGGGAAAACGTCCGCCCAGGGAAAGATGAGTGCGAACAGAGAAGCGGGGAGGAGAGATGAAGGGCGCGCTTCGTGAGGCACGAGGGTCCGGGCTGTGGGGCCGGCCTCTCCCGGGCCGGCGCCTCACGTCCTACACGGGGAAGCCGTTGGCTGGCTCGCCGGGGGTTGGACCCGCTGAGGTCCAGGCCCCCGACCTCCCTGTGCGAAACAAGGCAGGGTGGAATGCCATCCCCGTCCACGTCCACACACACGTCGCTCCACGGAGAAGGAGGCCTTCTCAACGCTTAGCCCGGAAACCTCGAGTGAGCACCGCAGCCTTACCTCCGCGAAGCAAGCCTGAAGCCGAGCTCCCTTCCGCGAGCAGGCCTCTTTCGCCCAGAGAGAAAGCTTGGCCGCGGCGGGGGTGGCGGAAGCCTCAGGGAGGCTGCGTGCCGGGCCTCAGGTCGGGGGCCGTCCTAGAAGGAGGCCCCCGACCTGGGCCTCAGCGAAGCCCTTCGCAAGGGCGTCGGAAGCGGCTCCTGCCCCGCCCGTGACGCGGGACCCACGGCAGAGCAAACACACTCGTGGTGAGGGCACGGGAGGCCTTCTGACAGCAGCGCCGCTTCCCTCAGCCGGGCGCCCGCCCTCAGTCGAACCCACCGGAGCCCGCGTTCGGAGTGCACCGAGCTGAACACCCGGCTCTCGGCGAGGTCGTGACGGCGACGCCGGCCTGCAGGCCAAACTCTCTGGGGGCGCCCTGAGCTGGGAGGCTCGCCCGAAACGGAAGGGGGAAGCGCCGAGCCCCTGCCACGGCATTGCTTCAGGACGACGCATTGGCCCAGCAAGCCCCACTCTGTCCCGGGAAGAGAGAAGCGGCTCTGGCACCTAGAAGCACGGGGCAAGGCACCCAACCGTCAGCTCTTGGATCGCGCTTCCCGGAGGGGGCCCTTTCACCTCGCCATTCCCCGAAAGCACAACGCCTTCTCTCAGACGCGGAGGAAGACGTGCACACGCTGCCGCCTTGGGCCTCCACTCCAGGGACCTGCGGGTGCCGCCAGCACCTCCGGGGCGACAGCGGGCTGCGCGGTGTCAAGGTCGACACACGCCCGGGCCTGGCAACCGAAGGAGACAGCTCCTCCCTGGGTTCCGTGCAACACGGTGCTGCCGGGAAAACGTCCGCCCAGGGAAAGATGAGTGCGAACAGAGAAGCGGGGAGGAGAGATGAAGGGCGCGCTTCGTGAGGCACGAGGGTCCGGGCTGTGGGGCCGGCCTCTCCCGGGCCGGCGCCTCACGTCCTACACGGGGAAGCCGTTGGCTGGCTCGCCGGGGGTTGGACCCGCTGAGGTCCAGGCCCCCGACCTCCCTGTGCGAAACAAGGCAGGGTGGAATGCCATCCCCGTCCACGTCCACACACACGTCGCTCCACGGAGAAGGAGGCCTTCTCAACGCTTAGCCCGGAAACCTCGAGTGAGCACCGCAGCCTTACCTCCGCGAAGCAAGCCTGAAGCCGAGCTCCCTTCCGCGAGCAGGCCTCTTTCGCCCAGAGAGAAAGCTTGGCCGCGGCGGGGGTGGCGGAAGCCTCAGGGAGGCTGCGTGCCGGGCCTCAGGTCGGGGGCCGTCCTAGAAGGAGGCCCCCGACCTGGGCCTCAGCGAAGCCCTTCGCAAGGGCGTCGGAAGCGGCTCCTGCCCCGACCGTGACGCGGGACCCACGGCAGAGCAAACACACTCGTGGTGAGGGCACGGGAGGCCTTCTGACAGCAGCGCCGCTTCCCTCAGCCGGGCGCCCGCCCTCAGTCGAACCCACCGGAGCCCGCGTTCGGAGTGCACCGAGCTGAACACCCGGCTCTCGGCGAGGTCGTGACGGCGACGCCGGCCTGCAGGCCAAACTCTCTGGGGGCGCCCTGAGCTGGGAGGCTCGCCCGAAACGGAAGGGGGAAGAGCCGAGCCCCTGCCACGGGATTGCTTCAGGACGACGCATTGGCCCAGCAAGCCCCACTCTGTCCCGGGAAGAGAGAAGCGGCTCTGGCACCTAGAAGCACGGGGCAAGGCACCCAACCCTCAGCTCTTGGATGGCGCTTCCCGGAGGGGGCCCTTTCACCTCGCCATTCCCCGAACGCACAACGCCTTCTCTCAGACGCGGAGGAAGACGTGCACACGCTGCCGCCTTGGGCCTCCACTCCAGGGACCTGCGGGTGCCGCCAGCACCTCCGGGGCGACAGCGGGCTGCGCGGTGTCAAGGTCGACACACGCCCGGGCCTGGCAACCGAAGGAGACAGCTCCTCCCTGGGTTCCGTGCAACACGGTGCTGCCGGGAAAACGTCCGCCCAGGGAAAGATGAGTGCGAACAGAGAAGCGGGGAGGAGAGATGAAGGGCGCGCTTCGTGAGGCACGAGGGTCCGGGCTGTGGGGCCGGCCTCTCCCGGGCCGGCGCCTCACGTCCTACACGGGGAAGCCGTTGGCTGGCTCGCCGGGGGTTGGACCCGCTGAGGTCCAGGCCCCCGACCTCCCTGTGCGAAACAAGGCAGGGTGGAATGCCATCCCCGTCCACGTCCACACACACGTCGCTCCACGGAGAAGGAGGCCTTCTCAACGCTTAGCCCGGAAACCTCGAGTGAGCACCGCAGCCTTACCTCCGCGAAGCAAGCCTGAAGCCGAGCTCCCTTCCGCGAGCAGGCCTCTTTCGCCCAGAGAGAAAGCTTGGCCGCGGCGGGGGTGGCGGAAGCCTCAGGGAGGCTGCGTGCCGGGCCTCAGGTCGGGGGCCGTCCTAGAAGGAGGCCCCCGACCTGGGCCTCAGCGAAGCCCTTCGCAAGGGCGTCGGAAGCGGCTCCTGCCCCGCCCGTGACGCGGGACCCACGGCAGAGCAAACACACTCGTGGTGAGGGCACGGGAGGCCTTCTGACAGCAGCGCCGCTTCCCTCAGCCGGGCGCCCGCCCTCAGTCGAACCCACCGGAGCCCGCGTTCGGAGTGCACCGAGCTGAACACCCGGCTCTCGGCGAGGTCGTGACGGCGACGCCGGCCTGCAGGCCAAACTCTCTGGGGGCGCCCTGAGCTGGGAGGCTCGCCCGAAACGGAAGGGGGAAGCGCCGAGCCCCTGCCACGGGATTGCTTCAGGACGACGCATTGGCCCAGCAAGCCCCACTCTGTCCCGGGAAGAGAGAAGCGGCTCTGGCACCTAGAAGCACGGGGCAAGGCACCCAACCCTCAGCTCTTGGATGGCGCTTCCCGGAGGGGGCCCTTTCACCTCGCCATTCCCCGAACGCACAACGCCTTCTCTCAGACGCGGAGGAAGACGTGCACACGCTGCCGCCTTGGGCCTCCACTCCAGGGACCTGCGGGTGCCGCCAGCACCTCCGGGGCGACAGCGGGCTGCGCGGTGTCAAGGTCGACACACGCCCGGGCCTGGCAACCGAAGGAGACAGCTCCTCCCTGGGTTCCGTGCAACACGGTGCTGCCGGGAAAACGTCCGCCCAGGGAAAGATGAGTGCGAACAGAGAAGCGGGGAGGAGAGATGAAGGGCGCGCTTCGTGAGGCACGAGGGTCCGGGCTGTGGGGCCGGCCTCTCCCGGGCCGGCGCCTCACGTCCTACACGGGGAAGCCGTTGGCTGGCTCGCCGGGGGTTGGACCCGCTGAGGTCCAGGCCCCCGACCTCCCTGTGCGAAACAAGGCAGGGTGGAATGCCATCCCCGTCCACGTCCACACACACGTCGCTCCACGGAGAAGGAGGCCTTCTCAACGCTTAGCCCGGAAACCTCGAGTGAGCACCGCAGCCTTACCTCCGCGAAGCAAGCCTGAAGCCGAGCTCCCTTCCGCGAGCAGGCCTCTTTCGCCCAGAGAGAAAGCTTGGCCGCGGCGGGGGTGGCGGAAGCCTCAGGGAGGCTGCGTGCCGGGCCTCAGGTCGGGGGCCGTCCTAGAAGGAGGCCCCCGACCTGGGCCTCAGCGAAGCCCTTCGCAAGGGCGTCGGAAGCGGCTCCTGCCCCGCCCGTGACGCGGGACCCACGGCAGAGCAAACACACTCGTGGTGAGGGCACGGGAGGCCTTCTGACAGCAGCGCCGCTTCCCTCAGCCGGGCGCCCGCCCTCAGTCGAACCCACCGGAGCCCGCGTTCGGAGTGCACCGAGCTGAACACCCGGCTCTCGGCGAGGTCGTGACGGCGACGCCGGCCTGCAGGCCAAACTCTCTGGGGGCGCCCTGAGCTGGGAGGCTCGCCCGAAACGGAAGGGGGAAGCGCCGAGCCCCTGCCACGGCATTGCTTCAGGACGACGCATTGGCCCAGCAAGCCCCACTCTGTCCCGGGAAGAGAGAAGCGGCTCTGGCACCTAGAAGCACGGGGCAAGGCACCCAACCCTCAGCTCTTGGATCGCGCTTCCCGGAGGGGGCCCTTTCACCTCGCCATTCCCCGAACGCACAACGCCTTCTCTCAGACGCGGAGGAAGACGTGCACACGCTGCCGCCTTGGGCCTCCACTCCAGGGACCTGCGGGTGCCGCCAGCACCTCCGGGGCGACAGCGGGCTGCGCGGTGTCAAGGTCGACACACGCCCGGGCCTGGCAACCGAAGGAGACAGCTCCTCCCTGGGTTCCGTGCAACACGGTGCTGCCGGGAAAACGTCCGCCCAGGGAAAGATGAGTGCGAACAGAGAAGCGGGGAGGAGAGATGAAGGGCGCGCTTCGTGAGGCACGAGGGTCCGGGCTGTGGGGCCGGCCTCTCCCGGGCCGGCGCCTCACGTCCTACACGGGGAAGCCGTTGGCTGGCTCGCCGGGGGTTGGACCCGCTGAGGTCCAGGCCCCCGACCTCCCTGTGCGAAACAAGGCAGGGTGGAATGCCATCCCCGTCCACGTCCACACACACGTCGCTCCACGGAGAAGGAGGCCTTCTCAACGCTTAGCCCGGAAACCTCGAGTGAGCACCGCAGCCTTACCTCCGCGAAGCAAGCCTGAAGCCGAGCTCCCTTCCGCGAGCAGGCCTCTTTCGCCCAGAGAGAAAGCTTGGCCGCGGCGGGGGTGGCGGAAGCCTCAGGGAGGCTGCGTGCCGGGCCTCAGGTCGGGGGCCGTCCTAGAAGGAGGCCCCCGACCTGGGCCTCAGCGAAGCCCTTCGCAAGGGCGTCGGAAGCGGCTCCTGCCCCGCCCGTGACGCGGGACCCACGGCAGAGCAAACACACTCGTGGTGAGGGCACGGGAGGCCTTCTGACAGCAGCGCCGCTTCCCTCAGCCGGGCGCCCGCCCTCAGTCGAACCCACCGGAGCCCGCGTTCGGAGTGCACCGAGCTGAACACCCGGCTCTCGGCGAGGTCGTGACGGCGACGCCGGCCTGCAGGCCAAACTCTCTGGGGGCGCCCTGAGCTGGGAGGCTCGCCCGAAACGGAAGGGGGAAGCGCCGAGCCCCTGCCACGGGATTGCTTCAGGACGACGCATTGGCCCAGCAAGCCCCACTCTGTCCCGGGAAGAGAGAAGCGGCTCTGGCACCTAGAAGCACGGGGCAAGGCACCCAACCGTCAGCTCTTGGATCGCGCTTCCCGGAGGGGGCCCTTTCACCTCGCCATTCCCCGAACGCACAACGCCTTCTCTCAGACGCGGAGGAAGACGTGCACACGCTGCCGCCTTGGGCCTCCACTCCAGGGACCTGCGGGTGCCGCCAGCACCTCCGGGGCGACAGCGGGCTGCGCGGTGTCAAGGTCGACACACGCCCGGGCCTGGCAACCGAAGGAGACAGCTCCTCCCTGGGTTCCGTGCAACACGGTGCTGCCGGGAAAACGTCCGCCCAGGGAAAGATGAGTGCGAACAGAGAAGCGGGGAGGAGAGATGAAGGGCGCGCTTCGTGAGGCACGAGGGTCCGGGCTGTGGGGCCGGCCTCTCCCGGGCCGGCGCCTCACGTCCTACACGGGGAAGCCGTTGGCTGGCTCGCCGGGGGTTGGACCCGCTGAGGTCCAGGCCCCCGACCTCCCTGTGCGAAACAAGGCAGGGTGGAATGCCATCCCCGTCCACGTCCACACACACGTCGCTCCACGGAGAAGGAGGCCTTCTCAACGCTTAGCCCGGAAACCTCGAGTGAGCACCGCAGCCTTACCTCCGCGAAGCAAGCCTGAAGCCGAGCTCCCTTCCGCGAGCAGGCCTCTTTCGCCCAGAGAGAAAGCTTGGCCGCGGCGGGGGTGGCGGAAGCCTCAGGGAGGCTGCGTGCCGGGCCTCAGGTCGGGGGCCGTCCTAGAAGGAGGCCCCCGACCTGGGCCTCAGCGAAGCCCTTCGCAAGGGCGTCGGAAGCGGCTCCTGCCCCGCCCGTGACGCGGGACCCACGGCAGAGCAAACACACTCGTGGTGAGGGCACGGGAGGCCTTCTGACAGCAGCGCCGCTTCCCTCAGCCGGGCGCCCGCCCTCAGTCGAACCCACCGGAGCCCGCGTTCGGAGTGCACCGAGCTGAACACCCGGCTCTCGGCGAGGTCGTGACGGCGACGCCGGCCTGCAGGCCAAACTCTCTGGGGGCGCCCTGAGCTGGGAGGCTCGCCCGAAACGGAAGGGGGAAGCGCCGAGCCCCTGCCACGGCATTGCTTCAGGACGACGCATTGGCCCAGCAAGCCCCACTCTGTCCCGGGAAGAGAGAAGCGGCTCTGGCACCTAGAAGCACGGGGCAAGGCACCCAACCGTCAGCTCTTGGATCGCGCTTCCCGGAGGGGGCCCTTTCACCTCGCCATTCCCCGAAAGCACAACGCCTTCTCTCAGACGCGGAGGAAGACGTGCACACGCTGCCGCCTTGGGCCTCCACTCCAGGGACCTGCGGGTGCCGCCAGCACCTCCGGGGCGACAGCGGGCTGCGCGGTGTCAAGGTCGACACACGCCCGGGCCTGGCAACCGAAGGAGACAGCTCCTCCCTGGGTTCCGTGCAACACGGTGCTGCCGGGAAAACGTCCGCCCAGGGAAAGATGAGTGCGAACAGAGAAGCGGGGAGGAGAGATGAAGGGCGCGCTTCGTGAGGCACGAGGGTCCGGGCTGTGGGGCCGGCCTCTCCCGGGCCGGCGCCTCACGTCCTACACGGGGAAGCCGTTGGCTGGCTCGCCGGGGGTTGGACCCGCTGAGGTCCAGGCCCCCGACCTCCCTGTGCGAAACAAGGCAGGGTGGAATGCCATCCCCGTCCACGTCCACACACACGTCGCTCCACGGAGAAGGAGGCCTTCTCAACGCTTAGCCCGGAAACCTCGAGTGAGCACCGCAGCCTTACCTCCGCGAAGCAAGCCTGAAGCCGAGCTCCCTTCCGCGAGCAGGCCTCTTTCGCCCAGAGAGAAAGCTTGGCCGCGGCGGGGGTGGCGGAAGCCTCAGGGAGGCTGCGTGCCGGGCCTCAGGTCGGGGGCCGTCCTAGAAGGAGGCCCCCGACCTGGGCCTCAGCGAAGCCCTTCGCAAGGGCGTCGGAAGCGGCTCCTGCCCCGCCCGTGACGCGGGACCCACGGCAGAGCAAACACACTCGTGGTGAGGGCACGGGAGGCCTTCTGACAGCAGCGCCGCTTCCCTCAGCCGGGCGCCCGCCCTCAGTCGAACCCACCGGAGCCCGCGTTCGGAGTGCACCGAGCTGAACACCCGGCTCTCGGCGAGGTCGTGACGGCGACGCCGGCCTGCAGGCCAAACTCTCTGGGGGCGCCCTGAGCTGGGAGGCTCGCCCGAAACGGAAGGGGGAAGCGCCGAGCCCCTGCCACGGCATTGCTTCAGGACGACGCATTGGCCCAGCAAGCCCCACTCTGTCCCGGGAAGAGAGAAGCGGCTCTGGCACCTAGAAGCACGGGGCAAGGCACCCAACCGTCAGCTCTTGGATCGCGCTTCCCGGAGGGGGCCCTTTCACCTCGCCATTCCCCGAAAGCACAACGCCTTCTCTCAGACGCGGAGGAAGACGTGCACACGCTGCCGCCTTGGGCCTCCACTCCAGGGACCTGCGGGTGCCGCCAGCACCTCCGGGGCGACAGCGGGCTGCGCGGTGTCAAGGTCGACACACGCCCGGGCCTGGCAACCGAAGGAGA
Organism: Martes martes; assembly: GCF_963455335.1. NCBI lineage: Eukaryota > Metazoa > Chordata > Mammalia > Carnivora > Mustelidae > Martes > Martes martes. Next base: position 229,569 of record NW_027666255.1, read on the forward strand.
CAGCTCCTCCCTGGGTTCCGTGCAACACGGTGCTGCCGGGAAAACGTCCGCCCAGGGAAAGATGAGTGCGAACAGAGAAGCGGGGAGGAGAGATGAAGGGCGCGCTTCGTGAGGCACGAGGGTCCGGGCTGTGGGGCCGGCCTCTCCCGGGCCGGCGCCTCACGTCCTACACGGGGAAGCCGTTGGCTGGCTCGCCGGGGGTTGGACCCGCTGAGGTCCAGGCCCCCGACCTCCCTGTGCGAAACAAGGCAGGGTGGAATGCCATCCCCGTCCACGTCCACACACACGTCGCTCCACGGAGAAGGAGGCCTTCTCAACGCTTAGCCCGGAAACCTCGAGTGAGCACCACAGCCTTACCTCCGCGAAGCAAGCCTGAAGCCGAGCTCCCTTCCGCGAGCAGGCCTCTTTCGCCCAGAGAGAAAGCTTGGCCGCGGCGGGGGTGGCGGAAGCCTCAGGGAGGCTGCGTGCCGGGCCTCAGGTCGGGGGCCGTCCTAGAAGGAGGCCCCCGACCTGGGCCTCAGCGAAGCCCTTCGCAAGGGCGTCGGAAGCGGCTCCTGCCCCGCCCGTGACGCGGGACCCACGGCAGAGCAAACACACTCGTGGTGAGGGCACGGGAGGCCTTCTGACAGCAGCGCCGCTTCCCTCAGCCGGGCGCCCGCCCTCAGTCGAACCCACCGGAGCCCGCGTTCGGAGTGCACCGAGCTGAACACCCGGCTCTCGGCGAGGTCGTGACGGCGACGCCGGCCTGCAGGCCAAACTCTCTGGGGGCGCCCTGAGCTGGGAGGCTCGCCCGAAACGGAAGGGGGAAGCGCCGAGCCCCTGCCACGGCATTGCTTCAGGACGACGCATTGGCCCAGCAAGCCCCACTCTGTCCCGGGAAGAGAGAAGCGGCTCTGGCACCTAGAAGCACGGGGCAAGGCACCCAACCCTCAGCTCTTGGATCGCGCTTCCCGGAGGGGGCCCTTTCACCTCGCCATTCCCCGAACGCACAACGCCTTCTCTCAGACGCGGAGGAAGACGTGCACACGCTGCCGCCTTGGGCCTCCACTCCAGGGACCTGCGGGTGCCGCCAGCACCTCCGGGGCTGTAGCGGGCTGCGCGGTGTCAAGGTCGACACACGCCCGGGCCTGGCAACCGAAGGAGACAGCTCCTCCCTGGGTTCCGTGCAACACGGTGCTGCCGGGAAAACGTCCGCCCAGGGAAAGATGAGTGCGAACAGAGAAGCGGGGAGGAGAGATGAAGGGCGCGCTTCGTGAGGCACGAGGGTCCGGGCTGTGGGGCCGGCCTCTCCCGGGCCGGCGCCTCACGTCCTACACGGGGAAGCCGTTGGCTGGCTCGCCGGGGGTTGGACCCGCTGAGGTCCAGGCCCCCGACCTCCCTGTGCGAAACAAGGCAGGGTGGAATGCCATCCCCGTCCACGTCCACACACACGTCGCTCCACGGAGAAGGAGGCCTTCTCAACGCTTAGCCCGGAAACCTCGAGTGAGCACCGCAGCCTTACCTCCGCGAAGCAAGCCTGAAGCCGAGCTCCCTTCCGCGAGCAGGCCTCTTTCGCCCAGAGAGAAAGCTTGGCCGCGGCGGGGGTGGCGGAAGCCTCAGGGAGGCTGCGTGCCGGGCCTCAGGTCGGGGGCCGTCCTAGAAGGAGGCCCCCGACCTGGGCCTCAGCGAAGCCCTTCGCAAGGGCGTCGGAAGCGGCTCCTGCCCCGCCCGTGACGCGGGACCCACGGCAGAGCAAACACACTCGTGGTGAGGGCACGGGAGGCCTTCTGACAGCAGCGCCGCTTCCCTCAGCCGGGCGCCCGCCCTCAGTCGAACCCACCGGAGCCCGCGTTCGGAGTGCACCGAGCTGAACACCCGGCTCTCGGCGAGGTCGTGACGGCGACGCCGGCCTGCAGGCCAAACTCTCTGGGGGCGCCCTGAGCTGGGAGGCTCGCCCGAAACGGAAGGGGGAAGCGCCGAGCCCCTGCCACGGCATTGCTTCAGGACGACGCATTGGCCCAGCAAGCCCCACTCTGTCCCGGGAAGAGAGAAGCGGCTCTGGCACCTAGAAGCACGGGGCAAGGCACCCAACCGTCAGCTCTTGGATCGCGCTTCCCGGAGGGGGCCCTTTCACCTCGCCATTCCCCGAAAGCACAACGCCTTCTCTCAGACGCGGAGGAAGACGTGCACACGCTGCCGCCTTGGGCCTCCACTCCAGGGACCTGCGGGTGCCGCCAGCACCTCCGGGGCGACAGCGGGCTGCGCGGTGTCAAGGTCGACACACGCCCGGGCCTGGCAACCGAAGGAGACAGCTCCTCCCTGGGTTCCGTGCAACACGGTGCTGCCGGGAAAACGTCCGCCCAGGGAAAGATGAGTGCGAACAGAGAAGCGGGGAGGAGAGATGAAGGGCGCGCTTCGTGAGGCACGAGGGTCCGGGCTGTGGGGCCGGCCTCTCCCGGGCCGGCGCCTCACGTCCTACACGGGGAAGCCGTTGGCTGGCTCGCCGGGGGTTGGACCCGCTGAGGTCCAGGCCCCCGACCTCCCTGTGCGAAACAAGGCAGGGTGGAATGCCATCCCCGTCCACGTCCACACACACGTCGCTCCACGGAGAAGGAGGCCTTCTCAACGCTTAGCCCGGAAACCTCGAGTGAGCACCGCAGCCTTACCTCCGCGAAGCAAGCCTGAAGCCGAGCTCCCTTCCGCGAGCAGGCCTCTTTCGCCCAGAGAGAAAGCTTGGCCGCGGCGGGGGTGGCGGAAGCCTCAGGGAGGCTGCGTGCCGGGCCTCAGGTCGGGGGCCGTCCTAGAAGGAGGCCCCCGACCTGGGCCTCAGCGAAGCCCTTCGCAAGGGCGTCGGAAGCGGCTCCTGCCCCGCCCGTGACGCGGGACCCACGGCAGAGCAAACACACTCGTGGTGAGGGCACGGGAGGCCTTCTGACAGCAGCGCCGCTTCCCTCAGCCGGGCGCCCGCCCTCAGTCGAACCCACCGGAGCCCGCGTTCGGAGTGCACCGAGCTGAACACCCGGCTCTCGGCGAGGTCGTGACGGCGACGCCGGCCTGCAGGCCAAACTCTCTGGGGGCGCCCTGAGCTGGGAGGCTCGCCCGAAACGGAAGGGGGAAGCGCCGAGCCCCTGCCACGGCATTGCTTCAGGACGACGCATTGGCCCAGCAAGCCCCACTCTGTCCCGGGAAGAGAGAAGCGGCTCTGGCACCTAGAAGCACGGGGCAAGGCACCCAACCCTCAGCTCTTGGATCGCGCTTCCCGGAGGGGGCCCTTTCACCTCGCCATTCCCCGAAAGCACAACGCCTTCTCTCAGACGCGGAGGAAGACGTGCACACGCTGCCGCCTTGGGCCTCCACTCCAGGGACCTGCGGGTGCCGCCAGCACCTCCGGGGCGACAGCGGGCTGCGCGGTGTCAAGGTCGACACACGCCCGGGCCTGGCAACCGAAGGAGACAGCTCCTCCCTGGGTTCCGTGCAACACGGTGCTGCCGGGAAAACGTCCGCCCAGGGAAAGATGAGTGCGAACAGAGAAGCGGGGAGGAGAGATGAAGGGCGCGCTTCGTGAGGCACGAGGGTCCGGGCTGTGGGGCCGGCCTCTCCCGGGCCGGCGCCTCACGTCCTACACGGGGAAGCCGTTGGCTGGCTCGCCGGGGGTTGGACCCGCTGAGGTCCAGGCCCCCGACCTCCCTGTGCGAAACAAGGCAGGGTGGAATGCCATCCCCGTCCACGTCCACACACACGTCGCTCCACGGAGAAGGAGGCCTTCTCAACGCTTAGCCCGGAAACCTCGAGTGAGCACCACAGCCTTACCTCCGCGAAGCAAGCCTGAAGCCGAGCTCCCTTCCGCGAGCAGGCCTCTTTCGCCCAGAGAGAAAGCTTGGCCGCGGCGGGGGTGGCGGAAGCCTCAGGGAGGCTGCGTGCCGGGCCTCAGGTCGGGGGCCGTCCTAGAAGGAGGCCCCCGACCTGGGCCTCAGCGAAGCCCTTCGCAAGGGCGTCGGAAGCGGCTCCTGCCCCGCCCGTGACGCGGGACCCACGGCAGAGCAAACACACTCGTGGTGAGGGCACGGGAGGCCTTCTGACAGCAGCGCCGCTTCCCTCAGCCGGGCGCCCGCCCTCAGTCGAACCCACCGGAGCCCGCGTTCGGAGTGCACCGAGCTGAACACCCGGCTCTCGGCGAGGTCGTGACGGCGACGCCGGCCTGCAGGCCAAACTCTCTGGGGGCGCCCTGAGCTGGGAGGCTCGCCCGAAACGGAAGGGGGAAGCGCCGAGCCCCTGCCACGGCATTGCTTCAGGACGACGCATTGGCCCAGCAAGCCCCACTCTGTCCCGGGAAGAGAGAAGCGGCTCTGGCACCTAGAAGCACGGGGCAAGGCACCCAACCCTCAGCTCTTGGATCGCGCTTCCCGGAGGGGGCCCTTTCACCTCGCCATTCCCCGAACGCACAACGCCTTCTCTCAGACGCGGAGGAAGACGTGCACACGCTGCCGCCTTGGGCCTCCACTCCAGGGACCTGCGGGTGCCGCCAGCACCTCCGGGGCTGTAGCGGGCTGCGCGGTGTCAAGGTCGACACACGCCCGGGCCTGGCAACCGAAGGAGACAGCTCCTCCCTGGGTTCCGTGCAACACGGTGCTGCCGGGAAAACGTCCGCCCAGGGAAAGATGAGTGCGAACAGAGAAGCGGGGAGGAGAGATGAAGGGCGCGCTTCGTGAGGCACGAGGGTCCGGGCTGTGGGGCCGGCCTCTCCCGGGCCGGCGCCTCACGTCCTACACGGGGAAGCCGTTGGCTGGCTCGCCGGGGGTTGGACCCGCTGAGGTCCAGGCCCCCGACCTCCCTGTGCGAAACAAGGCAGGGTGGAATGCCATCCCCGTCCACGTCCACACACACGTCGCTCCACGGAGAAGGAGGCCTTCTCAACGCTTAGCCCGGAAACCTCGAGTGAGCACCACAGCCTTACCTCCGCGAAGCAAGCCTGAAGCCGAGCTCCCTTCCGCGAGCAGGCCTCTTTCGCCCAGAGAGAAAGCTTGGCCGCGGCGGGGGTGGCGGAAGCCTCAGGGAGGCTGCGTGCCGGGCCTCAGGTCGGGGGCCGTCCTAGAAGGAGGCCCCCGACCTGGGCCTCAGCGAAGCCCTTCGCAAGGGCGTCGGAAGCGGCTCCTGCCCCGACCGTGACGCGGGACCCACGGCAGAGCAAACACACTCGTGGTGAGGGCACGGGAGGCCTTCTGACAGCAGCGCCGCTTCCCTCAGCCGGGCGCCCGCCCTCAGTCGAACCCACCGGAGCCCGCGTTCGGAGTGCACCGAGCTGAACACCCGGCTCTCGGCGAGGTCGTGACGGCGACGCCGGCCTGCAGGCCAAACTCTCTGGGGGCGCCCTGAGCTGGGAGGCTCGCCCGAAACGGAAGGGGGAAGCGCCGAGCCCCTGCCACGGGATTGCTTCAGGACGACGCATTGGCCCAGCAAGCCCCACTCTGTCCCGGGAAGAGAGAAGCGGCTCTGGCACCTAGAAGCACGGGGCAAGGCACCCAACCCTCAGCTCTTGGATCGCGCTTCCCGGAGGGGGCCCTTTCACCTCGCCATTCCCCGAACGCACAACGCCTTCTCTCAGACGCGGAGGAAGACGTGCACACGCTGCCGCCTTGGGCCTCCACTCCAGGGACCTGCGGGTGCCGCCAGCACCTCCGGGGCGACAGCGGGCTGCGCGGTGTCAAGGTCGACACACGCCCGGGCCTGGCAACCGAAGGAGACAGCTCCTCCCTGGGTTCCGTGCAACACGGTGCTGCCGGGAAAACGTCCGCCCAGGGAAAGATGAGTGCGAACAGAGAAGCGGGGAGGAGAGATGAAGGGCGCGCTTCGTGAGGCACGAGGGTCCGGGCTGTGGGGCCGGCCTCTCCCGGGCCGGCGCCTCACGTCCTACACGGGGAAGCCGTTGGCTGGCTCGCCGGGGGTTGGACCCGCTGAGGTCCAGGCCCCCGACCTCCCTGTGCGAAACAAGGCAGGGTGGAATGCCATCCCCGTCCACGTCCACACACACGTCGCTCCACGGAGAAGGAGGCCTTCTCAACGCTTAGCCCGGAAACCTCGAGTGAGCACCGCAGCCTTACCTCCGCGAAGCAAGCCTGAAGCCGAGCTCCCTTCCGCGAGCAGGCCTCTTTCGCCCAGAGAGAAAGCTTGGCCGCGGCGGGGGTGGCGGAAGCCTCAGGGAGGCTGCGTGCCGGGCCTCAGGTCGGGGGCCGTCCTAGAAGGAGGCCCCCGACCTGGGCCTCAGCGAAGCCCTTCGCAAGGGCGTCGGAAGCGGCTCCTGCCCCGCCCGTGACGCGGGACCCACGGCAGAGCAAACACACTCGTGGTGAGGGCACGGGAGGCCTTCTGACAGCAGCGCCGCTTCCCTCAGCCGGGCGCCCGCCCTCAGTCGAACCCACCGGAGCCCGCGTTCGGAGTGCACCGAGCTGAACACCCGGCTCTCGGCGAGGTCGTGACGGCGACGCCGGCCTGCAGGCCAAACTCTCTGGGGGCGCCCTGAGCTGGGAGGCTCGCCCGAAACGGAAGGGGGAAGCGCCGAGCCCCTGCCACGGCATTGCTTCAGGACGACGCATTGGCCCAGCAAGCCCCACTCTGTCCCGGGAAGAGAGAAGCGGCTCTGGCACCTAGAAGCACGGGGCAAGGCACCCAACCCTCAGCTCTTGGATCGCGCTTCCCGGAGGGGGCCCTTTCACCTCGCCATTCCCCGAAAGCACAACGCCTTCTCTCAGACGCGGAGGAAGACGTGCACACGCTGCCGCCTTGGGCCTCCACTCCAGGGACCTGCGGGTGCCGCCAGCACCTCCGGGGCGACAGCGGGCTGCGCGGTGTCAAGGTCGACACACGCCCGGGCCTGGCAACCGAAGGAGACAGCTCCTCCCTGGGTTCCGTGCAACACGGTGCTGCCGGGAAAACGTCCGCCCAGGGAAAGATGAGTGCGAACAGAGAAGCGGGGAGGAGAGATGAAGGGCGCGCTTCGTGAGGCACGAGGGTCCGGGCTGTGGGGCCGGCCTCTCCCGGGCCGGCGCCTCACGTCCTACACGGGGAAGCCGTTGGCTGGCTCGCCGGGGGTTGGACCCGCTGAGGTCCAGGCCCCCGACCTCCCTGTGCGAAACAAGGCAGGGTGGAATGCCATCCCCGTCCACGTCCACACACACGTCGCTCCACGGAGAAGGAGGCCTTCTCAACGCTTAGCCCGGAAACCTCGAGTGAGCACCACAGCCTTACCTCCGCGAAGCAAGCCTGAAGCCGAGCTCCCTTCCGCGAGCAGGCCTCTTTCGCCCAGAGAGAAAGCTTGGCCGCGGCGGGGGTGGCGGAAGCCTCAGGGAGGCTGCGTGCCGGGCCTCAGGTCGGGGGCCGTCCTAGAAGGAGGCCCCCGACCTGGGCCTCAGCGAAGCCCTTCGCAAGGGCGTCGGAAGCGGCTCCTGCCCCGCCCGTGACGCGGGACCCACGGCAGAGCAAACACACTCGTGGTGAGGGCACGGGAGGCCTTCTGACAGCAGCGCCGCTTCCCTCAGCCGGGCGCCCGCCCTCAGTCGAACCCACCGGAGCCCGCGTTCGGAGTGCACCGAGCTGAACACCCGGCTCTCGGCGAGGTCGTGACGGCGACGCCGGCCTGCAGGCCAAACTCTCTGGGGGCGCCCTGAGCTGGGAGGCTCGCCCGAAACGGAAGGGGGAAGCGCCGAGCCCCTGCCACGGCATTGCTTCAGGACGACGCATTGGCCCAGCAAGCCCCACTCTGTCCCGGGAAGAGAGAAGCGGCTCTGGCACCTAGAAGCACGGGGCAAGGCACCCAACCCTCAGCTCTTGGATCGCGCTTCCCGGAGGGGGCCCTTTCACCTCGCCATTCCCCGAACGCACAACGCCTTCTCTCAGACGCGGAGGAAGACGTGCACACGCTGCCGCCTTGGGCCTCCACTCCAGGGACCTGCGGGTGCCGCCAGCACCTCCGGGGCTGTAGCGGGCTGCGCGGTGTCAAGGTCGACACACGCCCGGGCCTGGCAACCGAAGGAGACAGCTCCTCCCTGGGTTCCGTGCAACACGGTGCTGCCGGGAAAACGTCCGCCCAGGGAAAGATGAGTGCGAACAGAGAAGCGGGGAGGAGAGATGAAGGGCGCGCTTCGTGAGGCACGAGGGTCCGGGCTGTGGGGCCGGCCTCTCCCGGGCCGGCGCCTCACGTCCTACACGGGGAAGCCGTTGGCTGGCTCGCCGGGGGTTGGACCCGCTGAGGTCCAGGCCCCCGACCTCCCTGTGCGAAACAAGGCAGGGTGGAATGCCATCCCCGTCCACGTCCACACACACGTCGCTCCACGGAGAAGGAGGCCTTCTCAACGCTTAGCCCGGAAACCTCGAGTGAGCACCACAGCCTTACCTCCGCGAAGCAAGCCTGAAGCCGAGCTCCCTTCCGCGAGCAGGCCTCTTTCGCCCAGAGAGAAAGCTTGGCCGCGGCGGGGGTGGCGGAAGCCTCAGGGAGGCTGCGTGCCGGGCCTCAGGTCGGGGGCCGTCCTAGAAGGAGGCCCCCGACCTGGGCCTCAGCGAAGCCCTTCGCAAGGGCGTCGGAAGCGGCTCCTGCCCCGACCGTGACGCGGGACCCACGGCAGAGCAAACACACTCGTGGTGAGGGCACGGGAGGCCTTCTGACAGCAGCGCCGCTTCCCTCAGCCGGGCGCCCGCCCTCAGTCGAACCCACCGGAGCCCGCGTTCGGAGTGCACCGAGCTGAACACCCGGCTCTCGGCGAGGTCGTGACGGCGACGCCGGCCTGCAGGCCAAACTCTCTGGGGGCGCCCTGAGCTGGGAGGCTCGCCCGAAACGGAAGGGGGAAGCGCCGAGCCCCTGCCACGGGATTGCTTCAGGACGACGCATTGGCCCAGCAAGCCCCACTCTGTCCCGGGAAGAGAGAAGCGGCTCTGGCACCTAGAAGCACGGGGCAAGGCACCCAACCCTCAGCTCTTGGATCGCGCTTCCCGGAGGGGGCCCTTTCACCTCGCCATTCCCCGAACGCACAACGCCTTCTCTCAGACGCGGAGGAAGACGTGCACACGCTGCCGCCTTGGGCCTCCACTCCAGGGACCTGCGGGTGCCGCCAGCACCTCCGGGGCGACAGCGGGCTGCGCGGTGTCAAGGTCGACACACGCCCGGGCCTGGCAACCGAAGGAGACAGCTCCTCCCTGGGTTCCGTGCAACACGGTGCTGCCGGGAAAACGTCCGCCCAGGGAAAGATGAGTGCGAACAGAGAAGCGGGGAGGAGAGATGAAGGGCGCGCTTCGTGAGGCACGAGGGTCCGGGCTGTGGGGCCGGCCTCTCCCGGGCCGGCGCCTCACGTCCTACACGGGGAAGCCGTTGGCTGGCTCGCCGGGGGTTGGACCCGCTGAGGTCCAGGCCCCCGACCTCCCTGTGCGAAACAAGGCAGGGTGGAATGCCATCCCCGTCCACGTCCACACACACGTCGCTCCACGGAGAAGGAGGCCTTCTCAACGCTTAGCCCGGAAACCTCGAGTGAGCACCGCAGCCTTACCTCCGCGAAGCAAGCCTGAAGCCGAGCTCCCTTCCGCGAGCAGGCCTCTTTCGCCCAGAGAGAAAGCTTGGCCGCGGCGGGGGTGGCGGAAGCCTCAGGGAGGCTGCGTGCCGGGCCTCAGGTCGGGGGCCGTCCTAGAAGGAGGCCCCCGACCTGGGCCTCAGCGAAGCCCTTCGCAAGGGCGTCGGAAGCGGCTCCTGCCCCGCCCGTGACGCGGGACCCACGGCAGAGCAAACACACTCGTGGTGAGGGCACGGGAGGCCTTCTGACAGCAGCGCCGCTTCCCTCAGCCGGGCGCCCGCCCTCAGTCGAACCCACCGGAGCCCGCGTTCGGAGTGCACCGAGCTGAACACCCGGCTCTCGGCGAGGTCGTGACGGCGACGCCGGCCTGCAGGCCAAACTCTCTGGGGGCGCCCTGAGCTGGGAGGCTCGCCCGAAACGGAAGGGGGAAGCGCCGAGCCCCTGCCACGGCATTGCTTCAGGACGACGCATTGGCCCAGCAAGCCCCACTCTGTCCCGGGAAGAGAGAAGCGGCTCTGGCACCTAGAAGCACGGGGCAAGGCACCCAACCGTCAGCTCTTGGATCGCGCTTCCCGGAGGGGGCCCTTTCACCTCGCCATTCCCCGAAAGCACAACGCCTTCTCTCAGACGCGGAGGAAGACGTGCACACGCTGCCGCCTTGGGCCTCCACTCCAGGGACCTGCGGGTGCCGCCAGCACCTCCGGGGCGACAGCGGGCTGCGCGGTGTCAAGGTCGACACACGCCCGGGCCTGGCAACCGAAGGAGACAGCTCCTCCCTGGGTTCCGTGCAACACGGTGCTGCCGGGAAAACGTCCGCCCAGGGAAAGATGAGTGCGAACAGAGAAGCGGGGAGGAGAGATGAAGGGCGCGCTTCGTGAGGCACGAGGGTCCGGGCTGTGGGGCCGGCCTCTCCCGGGCCGGCGCCTCACGTCCTACACGGGGAAGCCGTTGGCTGGCTCGCCGGGGGTTGGACCCGCTGAGGTCCAGGCCCCCGACCTCCCTGTGCGAAACAAGGCAGGGTGGAATGCCATCCCCGTCCACGTCCACACACACGTCGCTCCACGGAGAAGGAGGCCTTCTCAACGCTTAGCCCGGAAACCTCGAGTGAGCACCGCAGCCTTACCTCCGCGAAGCAAGCCTGAAGCCGAGCTCCCTTCCGCGAGCAGGCCTCTTTCGCCCAGAGAGAAAGCTTGGCCGCGGCGGGGGTGGCGGAAGCCTCAGGGAGGCTGCGTGCCGGGCCTCAGGTCGGGGGCCGTCCTAGAAGGAGGCCCCCGACCTGGGCCTCAGCGAAGCCCTTCGCAAGGGCGTCGGAAGCGGCTCCTGCCCCGCCCGTGACGCGGGACCCACGGCAGAGCAAACACACTCGTGGTGAGGGCACGGGAGGCCTTCTGACAGCAGCGCCGCTTCCCTCAGCCGGGCGCCCGCCCTCAGTCGAACCCACCGGAGCCCGCGTTCGGAGTGCACCGAGCTGAACACCCGGCTCTCGGCGAGGTCGTGACGGCGACGCCGGCCTGCAGGCCAAACTCTCTGGGGGCGCCCTGAGCTGGGAGGCTCGCCCGAAACGGAAGGGGGAAGCGCCGAGCCCCTGCCACGGCATTGCTTCAGGACGACGCATTGGCCCAGCAAGCCCCACTCTGTCCCGGGAAGAGAGAAGCGGCTCTGGCACCTAGAAGCACGGGGCAAGGCACCCAACCGTCAGCTCTTGGATCGCGCTTCCCGGAGGGGGCCCTTTCACCTCGCCATTCCCCGAAAGCACAACGCCTTCTCTCAGACGCGGAGGAAGACGTGCACACGCTGCCGCCTTGGGCCTCCACTCCAGGGACCTGCGGGTGCCGCCAGCACCTCCGGGGCGACAGCGGGCTGCGCGGTGTCAAGGTCGACACACGCCCGGGCCTGGCAACCGAAGGAGACAGCTCCTCCCTGGGTTCCGTGCAACACGGTGCTGCCGGGAAAACGTCCGCCCAGGGAAAGATGAGTGCGAACAGAGAAGCGGGGAGGAGAGATGAAGGGCGCGCTTCGTGAGGCACGAGGGTCCGGGCTGTGGGGCCGGCCTCTCCCGGGCCGGCGCCTCACGTCCTACACGGGGAAGCCGTTGGCTGGCTCGCCGGGGGTTGGACCCGCTGAGGTCCAGGCCCCCGACCTCCCTGTGCGAAACAAGGCAGGGTGGAATGCCATCCCCGTCCACGTCCACACACACGTCGCTCCACGGAGAAGGAGGCCTTCTCAACGCTTAGCCCGGAAACCTCGAGTGAGCACCACAGCCTTACCTCCGCGAAGCAAGCCTGAAGCCGAGCTCCCTTCCGCGAGCAGGCCTCTTTCGCCCAGAGAGAAAGCTTGGCCGCGGCGGGGGTGGCGGAAGCCTCAGGGAGGCTGCGTGCCGGGCCTCAGGTCGGGGGCCGTCCTAGAAGGAGGCCCCCGACCTGGGCCTCAGCGAAGCCCTTCGCAAGGGCGTCGGAAGCGGCTCCTGCCCCGCCCGTGACGCGGGACCCACGGCAGAGCAAACACACTCGTGGTGAGGGCACGGGAGGCCTTCTGACAGCAGCGCCGCTTCCCTCAGCCGGGCGCCCGCCCTCAGTCGAACCCACCGGAGCCCGCGTTCGGAGTGCACCGAGCTGAACACCCGGCTCTCGGCGAGGTCGTGACGGCGACGCCGGCCTGCAGGCCAAACTCTCTGGGGGCGCCCTGAGCTGGGAGGCTCGCCCGAAACGGAAGGGGGAAGCGCCGAGCCCCTGCCACGGCATTGCTTCAGGACGACGCATTGGCCCAGCAAGCCCCACTCTGTCCCGGGAAGAGAGAAGCGGCTCTGGCACCTAGAAGCACGGGGCAAGGCACCCAACCCTCAGCTCTTGGATCGCGCTTCCCGGAGGGGGCCCTTTCACCTCGCCATTCCCCGAACGCACAACGCCTTCTCTCAGACGCGGAGGAAGACGTGCACACGCTGCCGCCTTGGGCCTCCACTCCAGGGACCTGCGGGTGCCGCCAGCACCTCCGGGGCTGTAGCGGGCTGCGCGGTGTCAAGGTCGACACACGCCCGGGCCTGGCAACCGAAGGAGACAGCTCCTCCCTGGGTTCCGTGCAACACGGTGCTGCCGGGAAAACGTCCGCCCAGGGAAAGATGAGTGCGAACAGAGAAGCGGGGAGGAGAGATGAAGGGCGCGCTTCGTGAGGCACGAGGGTCCGGGCTGTGGGGCCGGCCTCTCCCGGGCCGGCGCCTCACGTCCTACACGGGGAAGCCGTTGGCTGGCTCGCCGGGGGTTGGACCCGCTGAGGTCCAGGCCCCCGACCTCCCTGTGCGAAACAAGGCAGGGTGGAATGGCATCCCCGTCCACGTCCACACACACGTCGCTCCACGGAGAAGGAGGCCTTCTCAACGCTTAGCCCGGAAACCTCGAGTGAGCACCACAGCCTTACCTCCGCGAAGCAAGCCTGAAGCCGAGCTCCCTTCCGCGAGCAGGCCTCTTTCGCCCAGAGAGAAAGCTTGGCCGCGGCGGGGGTGGCGGAAGCCTCAGGGAGGCTGCGTGCCGGGCCTCAGGTCGGGGGCCGTCCTAGAAGGAGGCCCCCGACCTGGGCCTCAGCGAAGCCCTTCGCAAGGGCGTCGGAAGCGGCTCCTGCCCCGACCGTGACGCGGGACCCACGGCAGAGCAAACACACTCGTGGTGAGGGCACGGGAGGCCTTCTGACAGCAGCGCCGCTTCCCTCAGCCGGGCGCCCGCCCTCAGTCGAACCCACCGGAGCCCGCGTTCGGAGTGCACCGAGCTGAACACCCGGCTCTCGGCGAGGTCGTGACGGCGACGCCGGCCTGCAGGCCAAACTCTCTGGGGGCGCCCTGAGCTGGGAGGCTCGCCCGAAACGGAAGGGGGAAGCGCCGAGCCCCTGCCACGGGATTGCTTCAGGACGACGCATTGGCCCAGCAAGCCCCACTCTGTCCCGGGAAGAGAGAAGCGGCTCTGGCACCTAGAAGCACGGGGCAAGGCACCCAACCGTCAGCTCTTGGATCGCGCTTCCCGGAGGGGGCCCTTTCACCTCGCCATTCCCCGAACGCACAACGCCTTCTCTCAGACGCGGAGGAAGACGTGCACACGCTGCCGCCTTGGGCCTCCACTCCAGGGACCTGCGGGTGCCGCCAGCACCTCCGGGGCGACAGCGGGCTGCGCGGTGTCAAGGTCGACACACGCCCGGGCCTGGCAACCGAAGGAGACAGCTCCTCCCTGGGTTCCGTGCAACACGGTGCTGCCGGGAAAACGTCCGCCCAGGGAAAGATGAGTGCGAACAGAGAAGCGGGGAGGAGAGATGAAGGGCGCGCTTCGTGAGGCACGAGGGTCCGGGCTGTGGGGCCGGCCTCTCCCGGGCCGGCGCCTCACGTCCTACACGGGGAAGCCGTTGGCTGGCTCGCCGGGGGTTGGACCCGCTGAGGTCCAGGCCCCCGACCTCCCTGTGCGAAACAAGGCAGGGTGGAATGCCATCCCCGTCCACGTCCACACACACGTCGCTCCACGGAGAAGGAGGCCTTCTCAACGCTTAGCCCGGAAACCTCGAGTGAGCACCACAGCCTTACCTCCGCGAAGCAAGCCTGAAGCCGAGCTCCCTTCCGCGAGCAGGCCTCTTTCGCCCAGAGAGAAAGCTTGGCCGCGGCGGGGGTGGCGGAAGCCTCAGGGAGGCTGCGTGCCGGGCCTCAGGTCGGGGGCCGTCCTAGAAGGAGGCCCCCGACCTGGGCCTCAGCGAAGCCCTTCGCAAGGGCGTCGGAAGCGGCTCCTGCCCCGACCGTGACGCGGGACCCACGGCAGAGCAAACACACTCGTGGTGAGGGCACGGGAGGCCTTCTGACAGCAGCGCCGCTTCCCTCAGCCGGGCGCCCGCCCTCAGTCGAACCCACCGGAGCCCGCGTTCGGAGTGCACCGAGCTGAACACCCGGCTCTCGGCGAGGTCGTGACGGCGACGCCGGCCTGCAGGCCAAACTCTCTGGGGGCGCCCTGAGCTGGGAGGCTCGCCCGAAACGGAAGGGGGAAGCGCCGAGCCCCTGCCACGGCATTGCTTCAGGACGACGCATTGGCCCAGCAAGCCCCACTCTGTCCCGGGAAGAGAGAAGCGGCTCTGGCACCTAGAAGCACGGGGCAAGGCACCCAACCCTCAGCTCTTGGATCGCGCTTCCCGGAGGGGGCCCTTTCACCTCGCCATTCCCCGAACGCACAACGCCTTCTCTCAGACGCGGAGGAAGACGTGCACACGCTGCCGCCTTGGGCCTCCACTCCAGGGACCTGCGGGTGCCGCCAGCACCTCCGGGGCGACAGCGGGCTGCGCGGTGTCAAGGTCGACACACGCCCGGGCCTGGCAACCGAAGGAGACAGCTCCTCCCTGGGTTCCGTGCAACACGGTGCTGCCGGGAAAACGTCCGCCCAGGGAAAGATGAGTGCGAACAGAGAAGCGGGGAGGAGAGATGAAGGGCGCGCTTCGTGAGGCACGAGGGTCCGGGCTGTGGGGCCGGCCTCTCCCGGGCCGGCGCCTCACGTCCTACACGGGGAAGCCGTTGGCTGGCTCGCCGGGGGTTGGACCCGCTGAGGTCCAGGCCCCCGACCTCCCTGTGCGAAACAAGGCAGGGTGGAATGCCATCCCCGTCCACGTCCACACACACGTCGCTCCACGGAGAAGGAGGCCTTCTCAACGCTTAGCCCGGAAACCTCGAGTGAGCACCGCAGCCTTACCTCCGCGAAGCAAGCCTGAAGCCGAGCTCCCTTCCGCGAGCAGGCCTCTTTCGCCCAGAGAGAAAGCTTGGCCGCGGCGGGGGTGGCGGAAGCCTCAGGGAGGCTGCGTGCCGGGCCTCAGGTCGGGGGCCGTCCTAGAAGGAGGCCCCCGACCTGGGCCTCAGCGAAGCCCTTCGCAAGGGCGTCGGAAGCGGCTCCTGCCCCGCCCGTGACGCGGGACCCACGGCAGAGCAAACACACTCGTGGTGAGGGCACGGGAGGCCTTCTGACAGCAGCGCCGCTTCCCTCAGCCGGGCGCCCGCCCTCAGTCGAACCCACCGGAGCCCGCGTTCGGAGTGCACCGAGCTGAACACCCGGCTCTCGGCGAGGTCGTGACGGCGACGCCGGCCTGCAGGCCAAACTCTCTGGGGGCGCCCTGAGCTGGGAGGCTCGCCCGAAACGGAAGGGGGAAGCGCCGAGCCCCTGCCACGGCATTGCTTCAGGACGACGCATTGGCCCAGCAAGCCCCACTCTGTCCCGGGAAGAGAGAAGCGGCTCTGGCACCTAGAAGCACGGGGCAAGGCACCCAACCCTCAGCTCTTGGATGGCGCTTCCCGGAGGGGGCCCTTTCACCTCGCCATTCCCCGAACGCACAACGCCTTCTCTCAGACGCGGAGGAAGACGTGCACACGCTGCCGCCTTGGGCCTCCACTCCAGGGACCTGCGGGTGCCGCCAGCACCTCCGGGGCGACAGCGGGCTGCGCGGTGTCAAGGTCGACACACGCCCGGGCCTGGCAACCGAAGGAGACAGCTCCTCCCTGGGTTCCGTGCAACACGGTGCTGCCGGGAAAACGTCCGCCCAGGGAAAGATGAGTGCGAACAGAGAAGCGGGGAGGAGAGATGAAGGGCGCGCTTCGTGAGGCACGAGGGTCCGGGCTGTGGGGCCGGCCTCTCCCGGGCCGGCGCCTCACGTCCTACACGGGGAAGCCGTTGGCTGGCTCGCCGGGGGTTGGACCCGCTGAGGTCCAGGCCCCCGACCTCCCTGTGCGAAACAAGGCAGGGTGGAATGCCATCCCCGTCCACGTCCACACACACGTCGCTCCACGGAGAAGGAGGCCTTCTCAACGCTTAGCCCGGAAACCTCGAGTGAGCACCGCAGCCTTACCTCCGCGAAGCAAGCCTGAAGCCGAGCTCCCTTCCGCGAGCAGGCCTCTTTCGCCCAGAGAGAAAGCTTGGCCGCGGCGGGGGTGGCGGAAGCCTCAGGGAGGCTGCGTGCCGGGCCTCAGGTCGGGGGCCGTCCTAGAAGGAGGCCCCCGACCTGGGCCTCAGCGAAGCCCTTCGCAAGGGCGTCGGAAGCGGCTCCTGCCCCGCCCGTGACGCGGGACCCACGGCAGAGCAAACACACTCGTGGTGAGGGCACGGGAGGCCTTCTGACAGCAGCGCCGCTTCCCTCAGCCGGGCGCCCGCCCTCAGTCGAACCCACCGGAGCCCGCGTTCGGAGTGCACCGAGCTGAACACCCGGCTCTCGGCGAGGTCGTGACGGCGACGCCGGCCTGCAGGCCAAACTCTCTGGGGGCGCCCTGAGCTGGGAGGCTCGCCCGAAACGGAAGGGGGAAGCGCCGAGCCCCTGCCACGGGATTGCTTCAGGACGACGCATTGGCCCAGCAAGCCCCACTCTGTCCCGGGAAGAGAGAAGCGGCTCTGGCACCTAGAAGCACGGGGCAAGGCACCCAACCGTCAGCTCTTGGATCGCGCTTCCCGGAGGGGGCCCTTTCACCTCGCCATTCCCCGAACGCACAACGCCTTCTCTCAGACGCGGAGGAAGACGTGCACACGCTGCCGCCTTGGGCCTCCACTCCAGGGACCTGCGGGTGCCGCCAGCACCTCCGGGGCGACAGCGGGCTGCGCGGTGTCAAGGTCGACACACGCCCGGGCCTGGCAACCGAAGGAGACAGCTCCTCCCTGGGTTCCGTGCAACACGGTGCTGCCGGGAAAACGTCCGCCCAGGGAAAGATGAGTGCGAACAGAGAAGCGGGGAGGAGAGATGAAGGGCGCGCTTCGTGAGGCACGAGGGTCCGGGCTGTGGGGCCGGCCTCTCCCGGGCCGGCGCCTCACGTCCTACACGGGGAAGCCGTTGGCTGGCTCGCCGGGGGTTGGACCCGCTGAGGTCCAGGCCCCCGACCTCCCTGTGCGAAACAAGGCAGGGTGGAATGCCATCCCCGTCCACGTCCACACACACGTCGCTCCACGGAGAAGGAGGCCTTCTCAACGCTTAGCCCGGAAACCTCGAGTGAGCACCGCAGCCTTACCTCCGCGAAGCAAGCCTGAAGCCGAGCTCCCTTCCGCGAGCAGGCCTCTTTCGCCCAGAGAGAAAGCTTGGCCGCGGCGGGGGTGGCGGAAGCCTCAGGGAGGCTGCGTGCCGGGCCTCAGGTCGGGGGCCGTCCTAGAAGGAGGCCCCCGACCTGGGCCTCAGCGAAGCCCTTCGCAAGGGCGTCGGAAGCGGCTCCTGCCCCGCCCGTGACGCGGGACCCACGGCAGAGCAAACACACTCGTGGTGAGGGCACGGGAGGCCTTCTGACAGCAGCGCCGCTTCCCTCAGCCGGGCGCCCGCCCTCAGTCGAACCCACCGGAGCCCGCGTTCGGAGTGCACCGAGCTGAACACCCGGCTCTCGGCGAGGTCGTGACGGCGACGCCGGCCTGCAGGCCAAACTCTCTGGGGGCGCCCTGAGCTGGGAGGCTCGCCCGAAACGGAAGGGGGAAGCGCCGAGCCCCTGCCACGGCATTGCTTCAGGACGACGCATTGGCCCAGCAAGCCCCACTCTGTCCCGGGAAGAGAGAAGCGGCTCTGGCACCTAGAAGCACGGGGCAAGGCACCCAACCCTCAGCTCTTGGATCGCGCTTCCCGGAGGGGGCCCTTTCACCTCGCCATTCCCCGAACGCACAACGCCTTCTCTCAGACGCGGAGGAAGACGTGCACACGCTGCCGCCTTGGGCCTCCACTCCAGGGACCTGCGGGTGCCGCCAGCACCTCCGGGGCGACAGCGGGCTGCGCGGTGTCAAGGTCGACACACGCCCGGGCCTGGCAACCGAAGGAGACAGCTCCTCCCTGGGTTCCGTGCAACACGGTGCTGCCGGGAAAACGTCCGCCCAGGGAAAGATGAGTGCGAACAGAGAAGCGGGGAGGAGAGATGAAGGGCGCGCTTCGTGAGGCACGAGGGTCCGGGCTGTGGGGCCGGCCTCTCCCGGGCCGGCGCCTCACGTCCTACACGGGGAAGCCGTTGGCTGGCTCGCCGGGGGTTGGACCCGCTGAGGTCCAGGCCCCCGACCTCCCTGTGCGAAACAAGGCAGGGTGGAATGCCATCCCCGTCCACGTCCACACACACGTCGCTCCACGGAGAAGGAGGCCTTCTCAACGCTTAGCCCGGAAACCTCGAGTGAGCACCGCAGCCTTACCTCCGCGAAGCAAGCCTGAAGCCGAGCTCCCTTCCGCGAGCAGGCCTCTTTCGCCCAGAGAGAAAGCTTGGCCGCGGCGGGGGTGGCGGAAGCCTCAGGGAGGCTGCGTGCCGGGCCTCAGGTCGGGGGCCGTCCTAGAAGGAGGCCCCCGACCTGGGCCTCAGCGAAGCCCTTCGCAAGGGCGTCGGAAGCGGCTCCTGCCCCGCCCGTGACGCGGGACCCACGGCAGAGCAAACACACTCGTGGTGAGGGCACGGGAGGCCTTCTGACAGCAGCGCCGCTTCCCTCAGCCGGGCGCCCGCCCTCAGTCGAACCCACCGGAGCCCGCGTTCGGAGTGCACCGAGCTGAACACCCGGCTCTCGGCGAGGTCGTGACGGCGACGCCGGCCTGCAGGCCAAACTCTCTGGGGGCGCCCTGAGCTGGGAGGCTCGCCCGAAACGGAAGGGGGAAGCGCCGAGCCCCTGCCACGGGATTGCTTCAGGACGACGCATTGGCCCAGCAAGCCCCACTCTGTCCCGGGAAGAGAGAAGCGGCTCTGGCACCTAGAAGCACGGGGCAAGGCACCCAACCCTCAGCTCTTGGATGGCGCTTCCCGGAGGGGGCCCTTTCACCTCGCCATTCCCCGAACGCACAACGCCTTCTCTCAGACGCGGAGGAAGACGTGCACACGCTGCCGCCTTGGGCCTCCACTCCAGGGACCTGCGGGTGCCGCCAGCACCTCCGGGGCGACAGCGGGCTGCGCGGTGTCAAGGTCGACACACGCCCGGGCCTGGCAACCGAAGGAGACAGCTCCTCCCTGGGTTCCGTGCAACACGGTGCTGCCGGGAAAACGTCCGCCCAGGGAAAGATGAGTGCGAACAGAGAAGCGGGGAGGAGAGATGAAGGGCGCGCTTCGTGAGGCACGAGGGTCCGGGCTGTGGGGCCGGCCTCTCCCGGGCCGGCGCCTCACGTCCTACACGGGGAAGCCGTTGGCTGGCTCGCCGGGGGTTGGACCCGCTGAGGTCCAGGCCCCCGACCTCCCTGTGCGAAACAAGGCAGGGTGGAATGCCATCCCCGTCCACGTCCACACACACGTCGCTCCACGGAGAAGGAGGCCTTCTCAACGCTTAGCCCGGAAACCTCGAGTGAGCACCGCAGCCTTACCTCCGCGAAGCAAGCCTGAAGCCGAGCTCCCTTCCGCGAGCAGGCCTCTTTCGCCCAGAGAGAAAGCTTGGCCGCGGCGGGGGTGGCGGAAGCCTCAGGGAGGCTGCGTGCCGGGCCTCAGGTCGGGGGCCGTCCTAGAAGGAGGCCCCCGACCTGGGCCTCAGCGAAGCCCTTCGCAAGGGCGTCGGAAGCGGCTCCTGCCCCGCCCGTGACGCGGGACCCACGGCAGAGCAAACACACTCGTGGTGAGGGCACGGGAGGCCTTCTGACAGCAGCGCCGCTTCCCTCAGCCGGGCGCCCGCCCTCAGTCGAACCCACCGGAGCCCGCGTTCGGAGTGCACCGAGCTGAACACCCGGCTCTCGGCGAGGTCGTGACGGCGACGCCGGCCTGCAGGCCAAACTCTCTGGGGGCGCCCTGAGCTGGGAGGCTCGCCCGAAACGGAAGGGGGAAGCGCCGAGCCCCTGCCACGGCATTGCTTCAGGACGACGCATTGGCCCAGCAAGCCCCACTCTGTCCCGGGAAGAGAGAAGCGGCTCTGGCACCTAGAAGCACGGGGCAAGGCACCCAACCCTCAGCTCTTGGATCGCGCTTCCCGGAGGGGGCCCTTTCACCTCGCCATTCCCCGAACGCACAACGCCTTCTCTCAGACGCGGAGGAAGACGTGCACACGCTGCCGCCTTGGGCCTCCACTCCAGGGACCTGCGGGTGCCGCCAGCACCTCCGGGGCGACAGCGGGCTGCGCGGTGTCAAGGTCGACACACGCCCGGCCTGGCAACCGAAGGAGACAGCTCCTCCCTGGGTTCCGTGCAACACGGTGCTGCCGGGAAAACGTCCGCCCAGGGAAAGATGAGTGCGAACAGAGAAGCGGGGAGGAGAGATGAAGGGCGCGCTTCGTGAGGCACGAGGGTCCGGGCTGTGGGGCCGGCCTCTCCCGGGCCGGCGCCTCACGTCCTACACGGGGAAGCCGTTGGCTGGCTCGCCGGGGGTTGGACCCGCTGAGGTCCAGGCCCCCGACCTCCCTGTGCGAAACAAGGCAGGGTGGAATGCCATCCCCGTCCACGTCCACACACACGTCGCTCCACGGAGAAGGAGGCCTTCTCAACGCTTAGCCCGGAAACCTCGAGTGAGCACCGCAGCCTTACCTCCGCGAAGCAAGCCTGAAGCCGAGCTCCCTTCCGCGAGCAGGCCTCTTTCGCCCAGAGAGAAAGCTTGGCCGCGGCGGGGGTGGCGGAAGCCTCAGGGAGGCTGCGTGCCGGGCCTCAGGTCGGGGGCCGTCCTAGAAGGAGGCCCCCGACCTGGGCCTCAGCGAAGCCCTTCGCAAGGGCGTCGGAAGCGGCTCCTGCCCCGACCGTGACGCGGGACCCACGGCAGAGCAAACACACTCGTGGTGAGGGCACGGGAGGCCTTCTGACAGCAGCGCCGCTTCCCTCAGCCGGGCGCCCGCCCTCAGTCGAACCCACCGGAGCCCGCGTTCGGAGTGCACCGAGCTGAACACCCGGCTCTCGGCGAGGTCGTGACGGCGACGCCGGCCTGCAGGCCAAACTCTCTGGGGGCGCCCTGAGCTGGGAGGCTCGCCCGAAACGGAAGGGGAAGCGCCGAGCCCCTGCCACGGGATTGCTTCAGGACGACGCATTGGCCCAGCAAGCCCCACTCTGTCCCGGGAAGAGAGAAGCGGCTCTGGCACCTAGAAGCACGGGGCAAGGCACCCAACCCTCAGCTCTTGGATCGCGCTTCCCGGAGGGGGGCCCTTTCACCTCGCCATTCCCCGAACGCACAACGCCTTCTCTCAGACGCGGAGGAAGACGTGCACACGCTGCCGCCTTGGGCCTCCACTCCAGGGACCTGCGGGTGCCGCCAGCACCTCCGGGGCGACAGCGGGCTGCGCGGTGTCAAGGTCGACACACGCCCGGGCCTGGCAACCGAAGGAGACAGCTCCTCCCTGGGTTCCGTGCAACACGGTGCTGCCGGGAAAACGTCCGCCCAGGGAAAGATGAGTGCGAACAGAGAAGCGGGGAGGAGAGATGAAGGGCGCGCTTCGTGAGGCACGAGGGTCCGGGCTGTGGGGCCGGCCTCTCCCGGGCCGGCGCCTCACGTCCTACACGGGGAAGCCGTTGGCTGGCTCGCCGGGGGTTGGACCCGCTGAGGTCCAGGCCCCCGACCTCCCTGTGCGAAACAAGGCAGGGTGGAATGCCATCCCCGTCCACGTCCACACACACGTCGCTCCACGGAGAAGGAGGCCTTCTCAACGCTTAGCCCGGAAACCTCGAGTGAGCACCACAGCCTTACCTCCGCGAAGCAAGCCTGAAGCCGAGCTCCCTTCCGCGAGCAGGCCTCTTTCGCCCAGAGAGAAAGCTTGGCCGCGGCGGGGGTGGCGGAAGCCTCAGGGAGGCTGCGTGCCGGGCCTCAGGTCGGGGGCCGTCCTAGAAGGAGGCCCCCGACCTGGGCCTCAGCGAAGCCCTTCGCAAGGGCGTCGGAAGCGGCTCCTGCCCCGACCGTGACGCGGGACCCACGGCAGAGCAAACACACTCGTGGTGAGGGCACGGGAGGCCTTCTGACAGCAGCGCCGCTTCCCTCAGCCGGGCGCCCGCCCTCAGTCGAACCCACCGGAGCCCGCGTTCGGAGTGCACCGAGCTGAACACCCGGCTCTCGGCGAGGTCGTGACGGCGACGCCGGCCTGCAGGCCAAACTCTCTGGGGGCGCCCTGAGCTGGGAGGCTCGCCCGAAACGGAAGGGGGAAGCGCCGAGCCCCTGCCACGGGATTGCTTCAGGACGACGCATTGGCCCAGCAAGCCCCACTCTGTCCCGGGAAGAGAGAAGCGGCTCTGGCACCTAGAAGCACGGGGCAAGGCACCCAACCCTCAGCTCTTGGATGGCGCTTCCCGGAGGGGGCCCTTTCACCTCGCCATTCCCCGAACGCACAACGCCTTCTCTCAGACGCGGAGGAAGACGTGCACACGCTGCCGCCTTGGGCCTCCACTCCAGGGACCTGCGGGTGCCGCCAGCACCTCCGGGGCGACAGCGGGCTGCGCGGTGTCAAGGTCGACACACGCCCGGGCCTGGCAACCGAAGGAGACAGCTCCTCCCTGGGTTCCGTGCAACACGGTGCTGCCGGGAAAACGTCCGCCCAGGGAAAGATGAGTGCGAACAGAGAAGCGGGGAGGAGAGATGAAGGGCGCGCTTCGTGAGGCACGAGGGTCCGGGCTGTGGGGCCGGCCTCTCCCGGGCCGGCGCCTCACGTCCTACACGGGGAAGCCGTTGGCTGGCTCGCCGGGGGTTGGACCCGCTGAGGTCCAGGCCCCCGACCTCCCTGTGCGAAACAAGGCAGGGTGGAATGCCATCCCGTCCACGTCCACACACACGTCGCTCCACGGAGAGGAGGCCTTCTCAACGCTTAGCCCGGAAACCTCGAGTGAGCACCGCAGCCTTACCTCCGCGAAGCAAGCCTGAAGCCGAGCTCCCTTCCGCGAGCAGGCCTCTTTCGCCCAGAGAGAAAGCTTGGCCGCGGCGGGGGTGGCGGAAGCCTCAGGAGGCTGCGTGCCGGGCCTCAAGGTCGGGGGCCGTCCTAGAAGGAGGCCCCCGACCTGGGCCTCAGCGAAGCCCTTCGCAAGGGCGTCGGAAGCGGCTCCTGCCCCGCCCGTGACGCGGGACCCACGGCAGAGCAAACACACTCGTGGTGAGGGCACGGGAGGCCTTCTGACAGCAGCGCCGCTTCCCTCAGCCGGGCGCCCGCCCTCAGTCGAACCCACCGGAGCCCGCGTTCGGAGTGCACCGAGCTGAACACCCGGCTCTCGGCGAGGTCGTGACGGCGACGCCGGCCTGCAGGCCAAACTCTCTGGGGGCGCCCTGAGCTGGGAGGCTCGCCCGAAACGGAAGGGGGAAGCGCCGAGCCCCTGCCACGGCATTGCTTCAGGACGACGCATTGGCCCAGCAAGCCCCACTCTGTCCCGGGAAGAGAGAAGCGGCTCTGGCACCTAGAAGCACGGGGCAAGGCACCCAACCCTCAGCTCTTGGATCGCGCTTCCCGGAGGGGGCCCTTTCACCTCGCCATTCCCCGAACGCACAACGCCTTCTCTCAGACGCGGAGGAAGACGTGCACACGCTGCCGCCTTGGGCCTCCACTCCAGGACCTGCGGGTGCCGCCAGCACCTCCGGGGCGACAGCGGGCTGCGCGGTGTCAAGGTCGACACACGCCCGGGCCTGGCAACCGAAGGAGACAGCTCCTCCCTGGGTTCCGTGCAACACGGTGCTGCCGGGAAAACGTCCGCCCAGGGAAAGATGAGTGCGAACAGAGAAGCGGGGAGGAGAGATGAAGGGCGCGCTTCGTGAGGCACGAGGGTCCGGGCTGTGGGGCCGGCCTCTCCCGGGCCGGCGCCTCACGTCCTACACGGGGAAGCCGTTGGCTGGCTCGCCGGGGGTTGGACCCGCTGAGGTCCAGGCCCCCGACCTCCCTGTGCGAAACAAGGCAGGGTGGAATGCCATCCCCGTCCACGTCCACACACACGTCGCTCCACGGAGAAGGAGGCCTTCTCAACGCTTAGCCCGGAAACCTCGAGTGAGCACCGCAGCCTTACCTCCGCGAAGCAAGCCTGAAGCCGAGCTCCCTTCCGCGAGCAGGCCTCTTTCGCCCAGAGAGAAAGCTTGGCCGCGGCGGGGGTGGCGGAAGCCTCAGGGAGGCTGCGTGCCGGGCCTCAGGTCGGGGGCCGTCCTAGAAGGAGGCCCCCGACCTGGGCCTCAGCGAAGCCCTTCGCAAGGGCGTCGGAAGCGGCTCCTGCCCCGACCGTGACGCGGGACCCACGGCAGAGCAAACACACTCGTGGTGAGGGCACGGGAGGCCTTCTGACAGCAGCGCCGCTTCCCTCAGCCGGGCGCCCGCCCTCAGTCGAACCCACCGGAGCCCGCGTTCGGAGTGCACCGAGCTGAACACCCGGCTCTCGGCGAGGTCGTGACGGCGACGCCGGCCTGCAGGCCAAACTCTCTGGGGGCGCCCTGAGCTGGGAGGCTCGCCCGAAACGGAAGGGGGAAGCGCCGAGCCCCTGCCACGGCATTGCTTCAGGACGACGCATTGGCCCAGCAAGCCCCACTCTGTCCCGGGAAGAGAGAAGCGGCTCTGGCACCTAGAAGCACGGGGCAAGGCACCCAACCCTCAGCTCTTGGATGGCGCTTCCCGGAGGGGGCCCTTTCACCTCGCCATTCCCCGAACGCACAACGCCTTCTCTCAGACGCGGAGGAAGACGTGCACACGCTGCCGCCTTGGGCCTCCACTCCAGGGACCTGCGGGTGCCGCCAGCACCTCCGGGGCGACAGCGGGCTGCGCGGTGTCAAGGTCGACACACGCCCGGGCCTGGCAACCGAAGGAGACAGCTCCTCCCTGGGTTCCGTGCAACACGGTGCTGCCGGGAAAACGTCCGCCCAGGGAAAGATGAGTGCGAACAGAGAAGCGGGGAGGAGAGATGAAGGGCGCGCTTCGTGAGGCACGAGGGTCCGGGCTGTGGGGCCGGCCTCTCCCGGGCCGGCGCCTCACGTCCTACACGGGGAAGCCGTTGGCTGGCTCGCCGGGGGTTGGACCCGCTGAGGTCCAGGCCCCCGACCTCCCTGTGCGAAACAAGGCAGGGTGGAATGCCATCCCCGTCCACGTCCACACACACGTCGCTCCACGGAGAAGGAGGCCTTCTCAACGCTTAGCCCGGAAACCTCGAGTGAGCACCGCAGCCTTACCTCCGCGAAGCAAGCCTGAAGCCGAGCTCCCTTCCGCGAGCAGGCCTCTTTCGCCCAGAGAGAAAGCTTGGCCGCGGCGGGGGTGGCGGAAGCCTCAGGGAGGCTGCGTGCCGGGCCTCAGGTCGGGGGCCGTCCTAGAAGGAGGCCCCCGACCTGGGCCTCAGCGAAGCCCTTCGCAAGGGCGTCGGAAGCGGCTCCTGCCCCGCCCGTGACGCGGGACCCACGGCAGAGCAAACACACTCGTGGTGAGGGCACGGGAGGCCTTCTGACAGCAGCGCCGCTTCCCTCAGCCGGGCGCCCGCCCTCAGTCGAACCCACCGGAGCCCGCGTTCGGAGTGCACCGAGCTGAACACCCGGCTCTCGGCGAGGTCGTGACGGCGACGCCGGCCTGCAGGCCAAACTCTCTGGGGGCGCCCTGAGCTGGGAGGCTCGCCCGAAACGGAAGGGGGAAGCGCCGAGCCCTGCCACGGGATTGCTTCAGGACGACGCATTGGCCCAGCAAGCCCCACTCTGTCCCGGGAAGAGAGAAGCGGCTCTGGCACCTAGAAGCACGGGGCAAGGCACCCAACCCTCAGCTCTTGGATGGCGCTTCCCGGAGGGGGCCCTTTCACCTCGCCATTCCCCGAACGCACAACGCCTTCTCTCAGACGCGGAGGAAGACGTGCACACGCTGCCGCCTTGGGCCTCCACTCCAGGGACCTGCGGGTGCCGCCAGCACCTCCGGGCGACAGCGGGCTGCGCGGTGTCAAGGTCGACACACGCCCGGGCCTGGCAACCGAAGGAGACAGCTCCTCCCTGGGTTCCGTGCAACACGGTGCTGCCGGGAAAACGTCCGCCCAGGGAAAGATGAGTGCGAACAGAGAAGCGGGGAGGAGAGATGAAGGGCGCGCTTCGTGAGGCACGAGGGTCCGGGCTGTGGGGCCGGCCTCTCCCGGGCCGGCGCCTCACGTCCTACACGGGGAAGCCGTTGGCTGGCTCGCCGGGGGTTGGACCCGCTGAGGTCCAGGCCCCCGACCTCCCTGTGCGAAACAAGGCAGGGTGGAATGCCATCCCCGTCCACGTCCACACACACGTCGCTCCACGGAGAAGGAGGCCTTCTCAACGCTTAGCCCGGAAACCTCGAGTGAGCACCGCAGCCTTACCTCCGCGAAGCAAGCCTGAAGCCGAGCTCCCTTCCGCGAGCAGGCCTCTTTCGCCCAGAGAGAAAGCTTGGCCGCGGCGGGGGTGGCGGAAGCCTCAGGGAGGCTGCGTGCCGGGCCTCAGGTCGGGGGCCGTCTAGAAGGAGGCCCCCGACCTGGGCCTCAGCGAAGCCCTTCGCAAGGGCGTCGGAAGCGGCTCCTGCCCCGCCCGTGACGCGGGACCCACGGCAGAGCAAACACACTCGTGGTGAGGGCACGGGAGGCCTTCTGACAGCAGCGCCGCTTCCCTCAGCCGGGCGCCCGCCCTCAGTCGAACCCACCGGAGCCCGCGTTCGGAGTGCACCGAGCTGAACACCCGGCTCTCGGCGAGGTCGTGACGGCGACGCCGGCCTGCAGGCCAAACTCTCTGGGGGCGCCCTGAGCTGGGAGGCTCGCCCGAAACGGAAGGGGGAAGCGCCGAGCCCCTGCCACGGGATTGCTTCAGGACGACGCATTGGCCCAGCAAGCCCCACTCTGTCCCGGGAAGAGAGAAGCGGCTCTGGCACCTAGAAGCACGGGGCAAGGCACCCAACCCTCAGCTCTTGGATGGCGCTTCCCGGAGGGGCCCTTTCACCTCGCCATTCCCCGAACGCACAACGCCTTCTCTCAGACGCGGAGGAAGACGTGCACACGCTGCCGCCTTGGGCCTCCACTCCAGGGACCTGCGGGTGCCGCCAGCACCTCCGGGGCGACAGCGGGCTGCGCGGTGTCAAGGTCGACACACGCCCGGGCCTGGCAACCGAAGGAGACAGCTCCTCCCTGGGTTCCGTGCAACACGGTGCTGCCGGGAAAACGTCCGCCCAGGGAAAGATGAGTGCGAACAGAGAAGCGGGGAGGAGAGATGAAGGGCGCGCTTCGTGAGGCACGAGGGTCCGGGCTGTGGGGCCGGCCTCTCCCGGGCCGGCGCCTCACGTCCTACACGGGGAAGCCGTTGGCTGGCTCGCCGGGGGTTGGACCCGCTGAGGTCCAGGCCCCGACCTCCCTGTGCGAAACAAGGCAGGGTGGAATGCCATCCCCGTCCACGTCCACACACACGTCGCTCCACGGAGAAGGAGGCCTTCTCAACGCTTAGCCCGGAAACCTCGAGTGAGCACCGCAGCCTTACCTCCGCGAAGCAAGCCTGAAGCCGAGCTCCCTTCCGCGAGCAGGCCTCTTTCGCCCAGAGAGAAAGCTTGGCCGCGGCGGGGGTGGCGGAAGCCTCAGGGAGGCTGCGTGCCGGGCCTCAGGTCGGGGGCCGTCCTAGAAGGAGGCCCCCGACCTGGGCCTCAGCGAAGCCCTTCGCAAGGGCGTCGGAAGCGGCTCCTGCCCCGCCCGTGACGCGGGACCCACGGCAGAGCAAACACACTCGTGGTGAGGGCACGGGAGGCCTTCTGACAGCAGCGCCGCTTCCCTCAGCCGGGCGCCCGCCCTCAGTCGAACCCACCGGAGCCCGCGTTCGGAGTGCACCGAGCTGAACACCCGGCTCTCGGCGAGGTCGTGACGGCGACGCCGGCCTGCAGGCCAAACTCTCTGGGGGCGCCCTGAGCTGGGAGGCTCGCCCGAAACGGAAGGGGGAAGCGCCGAGCCCCTGCCACGGCATTGCTTCAGGACGACGCATTGGCCCAGCAAGCCCCACTCTGTCCCGGGAAGAGAGAAGCGGCTCTGGCACCTAGAAGCACGGGGCAAGGCACCCAACCCTCAGCTCTTGGATCGCGCTTCCCGGAGGGGGCCCTTTCACCTCGCCATTCCCCGAACGCACAACGCCTTCTCTCAGACGCGGAGGAAGACGTGCACACGCTGCCGCCTTGGGCCTCCACTCCAGGGACCTGCGGGTGCCGCCAGCACCTCCGGGGCGACAGCGGGCTGCGCGGTGTCAAGGTCGACACACGCCCGGGCCTGGCAACCGAAGGAGACAGCTCCTCCCTGGGTTCCGTGCAACACGGTGCTGCCGGGAAAACGTCCGCCCAGGGAAAGATGAGTGCGAACAGAGAAGCGGGGAGGAGAGATGAAGGGCGCGCTTCGTGAGGCACGAGGGTCCGGGCTGTGGGGCCGGCCTCTCCCGGGCCGGCGCCTCACGTCCTACACGGGGAAGCCGTTGGCTGGCTCGCCGGGGGTTGGACCCGCTGAGGTCCAGGCCCCCGACCTCCCTGTGCGAAACAAGGCAGGGTGGAATGCCATCCCCGTCCACGTCCACACACACGTCGCTCCACGGAGAAGGAGGCCTTCTCAACGCTTAGCCCGGAAACCTCGAGTGAGCACCACAGCCTTACCTCCGCGAAGCAAGCCTGAAGCCGAGCTCCCTTCCGCGAGCAGGCCTCTTTCGCCCAGAGAGAAAGCTTGGCCGCGGCGGGGGTGGCGGAAGCCTCAGGGAGGCTGCGTGCCGGGCCTCAGGTCGGGGGCCGTCCTAGAAGGAGGCCCCCGACCTGGGCCTCAGCGAAGCCCTTCGCAAGGGCGTCGGGAAGCGGCTCCTGCCCCGACCGTGACGCGGGACCCACGGCAGAGCAAACACACTCGTGGTGAGGGCACGGGAGGCCTTCTGACAGCAGCGCCGCTTCCCTCAGCCGGGCGCCCGCCCTCAGTCGAACCCACCGGAGCCCGCGTTCGGAGTGCACCGAGCTGAACACCCGGCTCTCGGCGAGGTCGTGACGGCGACGCCGGCCTGCAGGCCAAACTCTCTGGGGGCGCCCTGAGCTGGGAGGCTCGCCCGAAACGGAAGGGGGAAGCGCCGAGCCCCTGCCACGGGATTGCTTCAGGACGACGCATTGGCCCAGCAAGCCCCACTCTGTCCCGGGAAGAGAGAAGCGGCTCTGGCACCTAGAAGCACGGGGCAAGGCACCCAACCCTCAGCTCTTGGATCGCGCTTCCCGGAGGGGGCCCTTTCACCTCGCATTCCCCGAACGCACAACGCCTTCTCTCAGACGCGGAGGAAGACGTGCACACGCTGCCGCCTTGGGCCTCCACTCCAGGGACCTGCGGGTGCCGCCAGCACCTCCGGGGCGACAGCGGGCTGCGCGGTGTCAAGGTCGACACACGCCCGGGCCTGGCAACCGAAGGAGACAGCTCCTCCCTGGGTTCCGTGCAACACGGTGCTGCCGGGAAAACGTCCGCCCAGGGAAAGATGAGTGCGAACAGAGAAGCGGGGAGGAGAGATGAAGGGCGCGCTTCGTGAGGCACGAGGGTCCGGGCTGTGGGGCCGGCCTCTCCCGGGCCGGCGCCTCACGTCCTACACGGGGAAGCCGTTGGCTGGCTCGCCGGGGGTTGGACCCGCTGAGGTCCAGGCCCCCGACCTCCCTGTGCGAAACAAGGCAGGGTGGAATGCCATCCCCGTCCACGTCCACACACA
Source organism: Martes martes (assembly GCF_963455335.1). Classification (NCBI taxonomy): domain Eukaryota; kingdom Metazoa; phylum Chordata; class Mammalia; order Carnivora; family Mustelidae; genus Martes; species Martes martes. Next base: position 259,590 of record NW_027666255.1, read on the forward strand.
CGTCGCTCCACGGAGAAGGAGGCCT